>NC_089820.1:10944459-10961959 GCF_029633855.1 Hoplias malabaricus | reverse complement strand
CCCTACACAGCTCTCTCATTCTCTCTCTCTTTCCCTCTCTCATGTGTGAACTCTCCTTCCCTTCATTCTCCCTTCTGTCACTTCATGAAAACTAGATTTTTATTTTTTTATTTTTTTGGGCTCGGTGAAATAAATCCTTCATGACCACAGCTGACCTCTATCCACTGCTTTACTTTCATCCACCTTAACTCTCTCTTTCAGCCTTTCTCTCTTTTTCCTATGGCTTTCTCTTGCTCTCTCAATATATTTGCTCATTCTTTCTCAATCCCTTCTTTCAGCCTCTCTGTTTCTCCACCTTTTTTTTATCTATTTCTCCTTCAGCTCTCACTTTTTCAGCTTCCTTCCTTTTGTTTTCTTAGCTCTCTCTCTCTCTCTCTCTCTCTCTCTCTCTCTCTCTCTCTCTCTCTCTCTCTGAGATTCACCTTGTAACAGGATACATATGTGGCGTGGCATTTATTTTGAAAGAACACCCTGTTCTCTTATTGTGTCTTTCTTACTTGTCTCAGTGTGCATATCTCATTTCACTGCTCAGTGGTAAAGTGTGATGTGAAACGTTATAATATTTAATCCTTTGCTGTTATGTTGTTGGCAGGAAACTGAGGTGTGCTTGTGTTCATTGTTTAGAAAGAGTTACAGCATGAAGTGTGACCTTTTAGTTCTGTTTCTTTTACAATATTTATACAAGTGTTTGTATAGTGGAGGCCATATGGAGTTTCTATTAAATGAGGAGCCAGGGTTTGTGTTCAAGGGCTAATTAAAGGCCCTCCATGTTCACAGAGTTCAACAGTTTCTTAATAATCTCAATATATTTTCGTTATAAAGAGTGCATTTATTAAGTATCAACGTCTCTCTCTCTCTCTCTCTCTCTCTCTCTCTCTCTCTCTCTCTCTCTATATATATATATATATATATATATATATATATATATATATATATATCAGTGTCTAATGCTAGTCTTTCAAGGAGGGGAAGCTCAATTTCGGCCTACATCATAAAATGTGTCGTTTTATTTATACGTAAATTCTACCCTCCGTTCCTTTTCAAGAAAATGATCTGTGACTCTGTCGTACCAACAAGGCGTCTTTCCAGGGACTTGACTAGTGTCCTCTCAATGGCCAGCAGAGCTAGGCTGCTTAAACGGCCTTGGCCCATGTGAAGTGTGTCCGCCTGTGCTCCCACGGATCTTTACACCAAAGGATCGCTGATTCGCTCATTTCACTGTCAATCAAAAAGGGATTCAGCCTCAGACAGATCATCCAATCATCATACATTGCTGATAATAATGCTCTGTGTTATTCATGGACAAAAGCAACCATGATTGGATCACTGCAGCTTGTAGGAATAAGCCTTAGATATAAGTTGTTAAACTTGTAATATAAGTTGTGAAAAAGACGTGTGCTCAGATGAACACCGTCCTTGAGTAAAGTGTAACTGTTTGATACCTTTATGTCCTTCAATTTACTCAGTGAATTTGAGTAATGAGTGTGATCCATAAATTATCTTTATGAATTCTGTTTATTGATAATTTTACTGTTCTGCATATAGTTAACTGACATTACGTTGTGCTGTTTTAACATTTGAATGTAAGCTGCTACATTGTTATGGTGTTCCCACCCCTGGATAGCTCTAATGTAAACTTCAAGGTGATTGATTCAAATGTGTTCCGGGCAGAGCCATCGTTGCATTTTAATTTTTATTTTAAATCATTGTTAGAACTTTGTTTATGATCTAACAATGCTTATCTAAGTGCTTAGTATACATCTAGTGTTTTTTGTCACTTATTTTTACCTTGCATTTATATTTTTACTTCGATGCAGGTATGCCTGTACATTTTAAATGTTTCATTACTGTTTCGACACCTGGGGGACTAAACTTAAAGGTCACTGAGACAGGTCCTGAGTGTCATTGTTTACGATACACTGCTTATTTACATGAATTAATATTTTCATTTTTAATTAGTTTTAATTTATGTAATATTCTAGTGGCTGTAACTCTAATAAAACTGTAGCAAAAATATGTTTTTTTCCCTGTTTTATTTTTTAAAAAAAGTACAGATTTGTCATCCAAAAGTAGAACAGTAGAAGAAGCATAACTGTCATATTTAACGTACAGTTGTTCTTGTCACTGTGGCTGTACCCTATGGGAACATATTTGTACCACTCACAATATTTTACCCATGACCATTGTGTGGGAAAGGTACTACTTTGTTTCCTAGGGTACAAAATTGTTCCCATAAGGTGCATACTGTAAAGGTACACATTTGTTCCTATGAATAAAAGTACATTTATGTACCCTTAAGGGATACTGCCACAGTGAGAAGCGAACATACCTTTCTAGGTACAGATTGCTACCTTTATTTCTGAGAGTGTGGTTCAGCCTTCACGGGCGTGGTCCATTCTAGCAAAACAAAGTTTCAAATATTAACAAATCATACATTCAGAGTGTTACTGCATGCTACAAAATGATTTGGATATGGGGTGTAACAGCTATAGTATACATTTAAAATATGTGTTTATTTTTTTCATTCATTTAATTTCTTTTGTTTTCTGAAAGGGGAGTAAATATATATCACTGTCACAAAATGTGCTAAGTGTAGCATAGTGGGTAATATGTCTGCCTTCTATCCAGAAAACTGAGGTAAACTATACTTCATTCTTTTGGACTCCTGACCTCTTGAACAGATGTCTGAGGCATCTTTGGGGACCACACTCTCAGTTTCTTGATGATATGACCAGCACTTGGACATTAGCATAGCCTTTTATAGCTCTCTTGTCTGTTCTTGATAAGCTAATGTCCATTAATGTCAGCGTTATAACTAGATCTTCATTCACAGAGGACTATGTCTAGATTTCTTCCACGTGTTCTCGGGGAGTTCTTCCTTGCCCTGGTTGCATTGCTGGCAGTTCATTTGGAGCTATAACTGAAATAATCTTTTAAAGCTTCTCTGTGACAACATCAGTTGTAAAAAGCGCTCTATAATTAAAACTGAAGTATATCAAGTGAAATTCAATCTGGTACTAATATCCATGTAATAGAAATGACTTACTAAAACATTATATATATATATATATATATATATATATATAGTCCCTGCATTCATTCCTTCATTCATTATCTGTAACCGCTTATCCAGTTCAGGATTGTGTTGCGTTCGGAGACTACCCAGAATCACTGGGCACAAGGTGGAAACACACCCTAGAGGGGGCATCAGTCCTTCACAAGGTGACACACACTCACACCTACGGACACTTTTGAGTCGCCAATCCACCTACCAACATGGATTTTTGGATCATGGGAGGAAATCAGAGCACCTGGAGGAAACCCATGCAAACATGGGGAGAACACACCAATCTCCTCACAGACATTCACCCGGAGCGGGGCTCGAACCCACAATCCCAGGAGTTGTGTGACAATGACACTACCTGCTGCGCCACCGTGCTGCCCAATAATCCCTGCATGTGCACATTAATTTGTGGATTTTAAGCCTACCAACTTACCACCTGTGAAATAAGACCAGCCAGTCAGTGTCATGTGGTCTGACTATGTCTGAATACATGGGATAATATGTGTGGTTCTGATATGGGTTTGCACCTTAAGTAGGGTACAGACACCTCAGGATTGTCCAGCCTCCTTGTCTAAGGCTGTCCAATCAGGACTGGATCTGTACTGATATGAAAGTACTAAGATGAATTTAAATAGAGAGAGAAAACTGTAAAACACAATAAGCATGGAGAAATGAGAGAAATGAGTGTACTGATTAAATATGGTGAAAACAAGGACAGAAAAGAAGGAGAACCCTGCAAAAATGGCTAAAAAGATATTCAGCTCCTCCTTCCTGGGCTCTTGCTGTGAACTGAGCTGTGGCTCATTCTCATTTAAAGGAACAGTCACGGAATCCAGTTGTTGAACAGTGTTGTTTAGGACAGGACGTCGGTTAGAATGTTACTAGATTTTGAGACAGACCTAGAATGTCCAATTTAACAATGTTTTAAGTGGTTTCTGTAGTCTGTAGGCCGTCATGTACGAAGGTTTATGCCGACTACATTTTCAAAAAAAATTTTGAGAACATATTTTGATTTTGGTCCAAACTATACTTTTGAACTTTGCTCTTGTTTCTTTGGCCTCTGTGTGACTCAGTAATGAGCTGATGGACTGTAGCAGTTGTGGAAAAGCTGGGAAAAAGATTTAAAAATGGTCCAAAATGTGTGCCGTGTGTGTGAGTGTGTTTGTGTGTTTCTGAGCGGTCAATAACTGTTCAGCAATGTATGGCCTTGGGCAGTGTTCAGGAGAGAGATCAAAACATTTTAGCTTTCTCAAATATCCGCTATGCATCTTCAGCTTGAGACTAAACAGGGAAAAAAAGTAAATAAGACAAGCCCTCACCATCAGTCTTCTAGCCCCATGTCCAGATCTCAGCTGTTGTACTGAATAATCCACCCCCTCAACACACACACACACACACATTTGTGGAAAACTACAAATATATTCAAGCAAAATCTCAAAGAAGCTCCAAAGAACTGCGGTTTTCTTTCTTTTTTTTTTTTTTTGCATCAATGTTTTTAATATTTTAAAATGTTTACATTACAGAGAAAACAGAAGTGAAGCTGTTGAAAGTCCTCTGCTTTGAGAGTTATATTCATATATACTCAGCTTTATTTATGCCTACATGGAAGTCTTACAAAATACAAAAGGTTAAATTAACCATGCAGGTTTATTCAGGAATAAAGGATCTTTTCAGAGTTGGTCCTCCTTTGATAAAGTAACATCTTCTACTCTTATACAAAGCCTTTCCCATAGATGCTGGAACATTCAACCACATACACAGTGAGGTCAGGTACTGATGTTGTATGATTAGTTATGGATCTCAAAAACAATTCCAACTCATCCCACAGGTAATGAACATAGCTCCATCACTGTAGAGAACAGTTCCACTGCTTCCCAGCTCAGTGCTGGGTGCTTTATACTCCTCTACTTTGGCTCCGGAACGTCAAAATCCATTGACATCACGATTTACACTGAGCTTGTGTAAGCTGTGTGGGCTGAATTCACTAATTATAAGGTGTGTCTAAAAACTATTGGACATAGAGTGTAACTTGCACACGTTTGAGGATGTGGTCACAGCCATTCCACCCCCACCACTGCAAATAAGTATGTATTTTGGCACTGAAGCAATATATGCACAGATTAGCCACAAGATTATAACCACTGACATGTAAAGTGACTGCATTGATACACTGATTGCCATTTGCTATGACACCTGTCAAGGTTTGGAATACATTAGGCAGCCAGTGAACAGTCAGATCTTAAAGGTGATGAGTGGGAAGCAGGAGAAATGGGCGAGCATTATATAATGTTTTGTGTTCCCTATACAGTGTTCCCTATACAGAGTGGTTAGTTGTTAATTAATGTTGTAGCTGTGTATCGGGCTATGTGTGTATGTTTATTTGTGTGTGTGTGTGTGTGTGTGTGTGTGTGTGTGTGGTCCGACTACCTTTCAGTATGTGCATCCCTAGGGGCCTGCAGGCTGAGCACAGGTCAGACAGTCAGTACGAGCAGAGTTAGGGCGAGACAGTCATCGGCCGCTTTAGAAAGGATGAGAGATGATGAAGAAAAACATATTCTTCACCATGGCTTCCCCTGTGTTCTATGACTCTCTCTCCCTCTGTCACTTTGTGTTGCGGTTTCTCTCTGTTTTACTCTGGATGTGTATTTGTGTTTGTGTTTCTCTCTCTCTCTCTCTCTCTCTCTCTCTCTCTCTCTCTCTCTCTCTCTCTCTCTCTCTCTCTCACTCTCTCTCTCTCTCTCTCTCTCTCTCTCTCACTCTCTCTCTCTCTTTCATTTACTCATAACTATCACTTAGGGTTTTCCATTTCATTTCCCCTATAGCTCAGAACACTCCCCATCCCACTCTAAGTGGTCTGTATGTATGTGTGTGTGTATTTTACTCTCTGTTGCCATGTGTGTGTGTGTGTGTGGGCAGGTGCCTCTACAGTCCTTGATTTCACGGTCAAGAGATGAGTTAAACGAGCCGACTGCAAAGGCTGCAAATAATGACGTGATTCAGCGTGAGGAAATGACTCTCTGTGTGTGTGTGTGTGTGTGCCCCCCTAGAGAGTACTTCCCACAATAGCACTAGTGTGTCTGGAAGCAGAGGTCCACTAATGTCTCTGAGTTAGTGGTTTTGAATAGAGAGTGTTGGAGTGTGGGTGAATGTTTGAGTGAGTGTGTGTCTATGTGTGTGTGTGTGGTCCAGCCTAAAGTAGCCCAGGCTCCCTGTTATACAGCAGGTCCATCTGGTTGTGGTTTAAGAATGATTTTCCAGGATGATGTCTGGTGAATTTCTAAAAGCTTCTTTTATAGCAACTTACAAATACATCTCTCTGGAATCATCATGAATATTAAACTCTGTTCATTCACTGAACACTGCGACAGACAGAAAACATTCTGGGAAGTGGAGCTGAATCCTTTGAGTAAGTCATTGAATCAGTTCAAAGACTGTAGCCAGTTCATCTGGTATGAATTTCTCCAGGGAGGAAAGTTGAGCTGTCTCTCCACTCTATAGTACACCCTATTTCTAAGGGATTTTTACAGAGACAGTCTTTGTGTTATAATCAGTGATATTACAGCATAATATTACAGTAATAATATTAGTATTTTATAAGTTTTACAGAATTAGAATCCATATAAAGCTTTATAGCATTATTATAAGTCTTTATTATATATATATGTGTATATATTCATTCATTATCTGTAACCGCTTATCCAGTTCAGGGTCACGGTGGGTCCAGAGCCTACCTGGAATCATTGGGCACAAGGCGGGAATACACCCTGGAGAGGGCGCCAGTCCTTTACAGGGCAACACAGACTCACATTCACACCTACGGACACTTTTGAGTCGCCAATCCACCTACCAACATGTGTTTTTGGACTGTGGGAGGAAACCAGAGCACCCGGAGGAAACCCACGTGGACATGGGGAGAACACAACAACTCCTCACAGACAGTCACCAGGACCGGGAATCGAACCCACAACCTCCAGGCCCCTGGAGCTGTGTGACTGCGACACTACCTGCTGCGCCACCGTGCCGCCTTATATATATTATATATATATTAGAAAAAGCATTATCAACATTTGAAGTACTATAATTAGCATAAAGCTAAACTGTATAAGTATCAAACATTATGAATGTTAGTATCAAAGTTTACATCATTAGAATTACAAGCAAACTTTACAGAATTAGCATCAAGATATACACTACTAGGGCGGCAGGGTGGTGCAGCAGGTAGTGTCACAGTCACACAGCTCCAGGGTTCAAGGGTTGTGGGTTCAAGCCCTGCTCCGGGTGGCTGTCTGTGAGGAGTTTGGTGTGCTCTCCCTGTGTCCGCGTGGGTTTCCTCCGGGTGCTCCGGTTTCCTCCCACAGTCCAAAAACACACATTGGTAGGTGGATTGGCAACTCAAAAAGTGTCCGTAGGCATGAGTGAATGTGTGTGTGTTGCCTGGTGCCCTCTCCAGGGTGTGTTCCTGCCTTGCGCCCAATGATTCCAAGTAGGCTCTTGACCCACCGTGACCCTGAACTGGAAAAGTGGTTACAGACAATGAATGAATGAATATACACTACTAGAATTAGTATTAAACTTTACAGTATTGGAATTATAACAATTAGTATCAAGCTTGATAGTATTGGTATCAACTTATATTCTACATAACTTTATATTTCATTTTAGGTATTCTGTTTGATGCATTATAGTATTTAGTTTACTGTATTAGAATATAGATCATATTTTCTAATATTAGTAATCACTACCTTACTACTATTGAAATATTACTTAATTTTTTATCGTATAGTATTAAGACACATTTATACTTCTGTGTTGACTCAATGTAGAGCCTATGCTGTAGGCTACGCAAGAGCCCTACTCCACTGTGAGCATTTATACTTCTGTGTTGGTGCCTGTGTTGCTCTACAATTACACCACCACACCACTAGGGCTGAATCACAAACATGTCCCTCTATACTATGTTGTACACAATGTTGTGGTGTTGCTGTATTCGATTTATACATTTTTAAAGTGCACTATTTAGGGAGTATGTTGTTGTTTGGAACAGAGCATTGTTCACATGAGGTTCTAGGAAAGAAACAAATACAGTACAAAGCCAGCACGTTTTTTCCCGTGTGGTCCCGCACTGAGGTTTTTTTTTTTTTTTCCTGGAGACATTCATATCTTTCCTTTGTTCAGCCTTTTTATTCATCCCTGATGTCCACACCATGTCTGAGGAAATCTCTAGCCATGAAATAGAATAGGGTTCGTGTTGACATGTTACATAAGACGTAGGCTTGATACAGAAGTATAATTTGGGTTTAGTGTGTACTTTAGAGTATAATTGTTTAGTAGATTACCTTGAATTTATTACTTTTATTATTAGTATTAGGATAAGTTTTAGGCTGAGACATAGAATTTAATGCAACATTTAAACCACAATTTAGGAAACAGACTTGATTTAAACATTTTATTTTGTTCATCTCCTGTACTTACGATTGAAGTCTTTCTTACCGCTTTCTCCATGTCAGAATGTGTTTGTTTTGGACGCCTGAACCAATGACAAGTAGTGAGGTCACAGGCAGGACCAGACCTCTAAACAACAACACCATCTAGCCTCTTTCAAATCACACACACACACACACACACACACACACACACACACACCATAGGCCATATCACAATCTGTCTGTTTGCACACCACATCAGCAGTCAGCTCTGTACTGTCCCATGGGGAAAGCTGGGTGTTTGTGGAAAATATTGTGTGTGAAAGAACAATTTGCCTAACCTTATAACCCTATAAACAAGATTATTAGTCTGAAGAAGTCCCAGTCTGCAATGGCCTTCACAGCTATCGCTACAGTTAGAATGTTTTCATTGTAAATCAAAAGTTATAAAATGGAGAGCTCCAGTCCTAATTTCTGACTGGCTGAGCTGTGTTTGAAGTTGCAGTATTCTCTGCATAAGCAGAGAATATACCCACTTTATGACAATTGAATCCAATATTGTTGCACCAAATAAAACTCTAGACAACACTGTTATGTTGCAGGACTTTAAAGTATCTCAGATGGACCACATACAAAGTGTTTACTGGATGACTCAGTATGAAACTAAATCAAAAAGCAGGGAATATTCAAATATCTTGATGCTAAATCAACTCTGAAATGTGCATAGAGAAATTCTAGCAGAAACTAGAATTACTCCACTGACCATATAGGGTCCCCTTTTACCCTGTTCCTTAATGGTCAGGTCCAGGTTAATGTGTTTCGTGCAGGTAATAATGGATCAGACACAGCAGTGCTGAAGGAGTTTATACACACTGCCCACTCCCTGTCCACTGTGTTAAACACACTTACTTTGTTGTGCTATTTTGTAGATGTAAAGACGGTAGCTTTTCTGTTGCTGTACAGTTTGTGTTGGTCTTCTTCTAGTCCATTTTCAGTTGTCACGGGACGCTGTTGCCTGTGGTGGACTGCTGTCTACCTGACATTGAGGTGTGTTAACACTCTAGCAGCACTGCTGTGTCTGATCCAATCATACCAGTGCAGCACACACTAACCCACCATCACTTCTGTGTAACTGCAGTGCTAAGAATGATCTACCACCCAAATAGAAGCTGCTCTGTGGTGGTCTAGTGGGGGGGTCCTGAGCATCATAAATCAGTGTTCAACAGGCAAACTCTCCATCCTTCTGTTGCCCTCACTCTTACCAGAAGCTTATAATAGGTTAACTGATGTTATTTACTCCTCTGTAAAGTACTGTGTTATGGAGTACATGTTCGCTCATGTTTGTAAGTTAATTTTTTTTTGTCATCATGTTAATTTCCATATTAATCAGCATTTCTGGATCTTTAAAAAACACTTTCTAAGTAACATTTATTATTATATTTATTTGTGTGAAAGTGGGTGAAAAAAGTATGCAAAGCAACCAATGGAATACAGCCTGGAATAGTAGAATGACAAAAGTGCAAACATATCATTCGTAGAACTAATAAAATGATTAATGTGTGTAAAATCATGGAGATTAGTTTAACATTTTGGCTGATAGTGTATTTAACCCTTTCCTGCAACCTGCAATAAATCAACCTAAAACTCTATAACGGCTTATTCCAATAAGCAATAGGCTGTCACTGATAACACATTCTAGGCTGAAACTGACTAAAGCAGATTTTACGGCACTCAAAATCTTATTGGAAAAAGCTTTTATAGATGCTCAGGTAGGTTTATATCACTTATCATAAAAAGTTTATGTAGCATTATGAATGTACACTAACCCTACATATTGCTCTTAGTCTTTTATTGCCTTGTGTTTATGAGGCTAAAGTTAGTCTTAGAAGGTTTACAGTCCCACTCAGTCACTTTATTCTCCTTAATGGCTTCTAAAGATAGATAAAACACAGAGAACATCTAACCTCATCAGTGTAGTGTCCCACTGCTTGTAATGGAAGCTTAAAATGTGGCCCACCCACGATGGAAAGTACAGTTACAGTACAGTTAAAACTTTTTACAGCTAAAGTGGTACAGTTTCATGCACCGCCCTTCTATCCTACCATTAAACATGTCTTTCTCCTAGTGATGACAGTCTACAAACAATGAGAGGCCAGTTTTTTAGAAACACCTTCACTGTAGCTCTGCTTTGCTGATGTACATTTATATCTATTGGTATGGTTTGTCTAAGCTATTCTCTTGGTTCTCATCAATGGTCAGTTTTTTCTGACCACTTCCATGGAGTGTCACTGCTGTGCTGAGAATGATCTACCATCACAGTTTAATATATAGACAAGCAGTCCAATGATGAGTGGAGTAGAAGGGGGTGATAAACTCTTGGCCAGAAACAGATTATTGATGAAAGTATAAGCTGAACACAAACAGATCTCTATAAAAATGGCCACTTATATGTGACTGGTTGAGTAGGGGATCATACTTGAACAGCAGTGTCCCTGACACGGTAATGACATGGCACTGGATGTTAAACTGGTGGTTCAGTGGTGGTCTCTTTCTCTCAGTTGAGGCACTGATAAATTAACAACAGTATACACCTACATAGGATTTTTGGCCAAATGTGAGACTAGCTTTCCATGTGGTGGTGTTTGGTATTCTGTGCACTCATATTGTATTCTATTTAAGTTATGTAATAACATAATTTTGGGATTTTGGGAGTAAGGTCAAACTCTTACCCTCAGCCCTATATATAACCTGCAAACTCATGTCATTTCCACATTGGACAAACTTGCTACCATCTCCACCCCGTCTCCACCCTTTTCTCGTATTCACCTAGCCACACTGAACTCCTCCCCAAAGACTTCTGAGTTTACCTCCCCATTCCAGCCTTTACAGGCGTGGTCTGTACTAGCAAAAGTGGACTGTAATCTGCAGAAGATCAGTGGCAGAGAAATGTGTATACATCCAGTGAGGTCACATTTTTTTTTACTTTGGTCAGATTTTACCGTGCTTGTACCGAACCCTGAGGTCCACACTGTACCGTGAACCAAATCGAGACTTTTGTGTAGGGTGAGTGTGTTGGCAGTGAGTGTAAACACAAGGTCTGGGTTTCTAGTAAGACAACTCAAGTCATCTTTACTTGTAATTGTAAAACTATTGGGGACCCAAAGTGCTTTTCAGTTGGTGCAGTTGAATTAACAATAATAACATATACGGAAATAAATTTTTAAAGATTATTGGAACAAATCAAAAGAACTGAAATAAAAAATGACAGAATAAAAAGAGTAAGAGAACATTAAAACTAAATTAAGAGTGGACAGGACTAAAAACCATGAGGCAAATGTAATCTTTACCCAAAGCCAGATTAAAGAGAAGGTCTTTAAATTTGATTTAAACACTTCAGTAGTGGGACAGGACTTAATAGTAGGTGGAAGATTATTCCAGAGCCTGCGGGTAGCCACAGAAAATGCTCAGAAACCTTTTGTTTTGAGGTGTAATTGGGCCGCTGAGAGTAGTTTTTGTGAGGATGACCTAAGTGACAAAAAGAAAATAGGTTTAATTTAGTAATGGTCCAAAGCTAATGAAATCTGCCTTTCATAAGAATTTGTTGCTTAGGCTAATTATAGCATTGGGAGGGCCACATATAATTGCTTGTATAATGAAAATTAAAAAAAAGACATACAATTGGACCTTGAGGGATGCCCCATTTGATGGGGGCAGCAGATGAATGTTCCTATTCTGACTGAAAAGGTTTTATCACTGAGGAGGTTAACACTGTACTCCACAGACCAACTTTCTAAGCATTTTATGTGTCAAAGGCTGTGCTGAGATCAAGCAGAACTAGAATGCAACAAGAAACAGAACTGAGAGAGTGAAGATGAAATGTTGTACTTTTTAACAGTGCAGATTTAGTTTCATACAAAGCTCCTAAACCAGACTAGAATTTGTCTAGATTTTAAATACGGTCAGTTGAGAGGAGACCTGGGAGAGAACATTTCTTTCCAAATTCCTGAAAAGAAATAACAGTTTAAAAATGTTTTTTTTTTTTTTCAATGTTCAATGGGGTCTAGGTTTGTTTTGTTTTTTTTGCACACTTGCTAAAAAGCTGGAGGAAAAGTGAGCAGTGAGTGTAAGCTCAATGTATGTCTTTATAAAATGAATAGCATTGGAGTAAGGCTAATGTTTAGAATGTACAAGGAAATGTTTAGGTGGTTAGTGTATGAGATTGAAATGGAGAGAAAGTGAGGGAGTGAGTGTGTGTAGTCTTCTGAACAGAAGCCTGGGGCAAAGCCTTTTCCACGGATTAGTTTGCTGTAGTAATTGTCTTTTTCCGTTGGTGTAGAGATGTTTGAAGGGTGGAGGCTCTAACTGCTCCTGATGGCCTTGCAGATACAGCTCTAGGCGGCTGATGGGTTTTCCTCTGTCAATCACTCCACACACACACACACACACACACACTTGCCTTTTAACACTTTTATTGGAATCTGTACAAAAGCCGAAGCGATACAATCTTAATCTTTTTTAAAGGTCTTACTAAAGCACGACATAACAGGCAATCCATCCCCCAAAATGGGGTCAATGGGGCCGTTATAATCAATATGGCTGATTTACAGGCAATATGCTACTGTGTGTGTAGGAGACAATGTGTGGGAGACAGTTGTTATTATTCGACTGATTTATGGTTAGAATAAGCATGCTTCCCTCCATATATCCAGTCTCTCTGGTCCAGTAGAGACTCAGCGGTGTTCTGCCAGCCTTTTGACACTGCTATTACTCTGCCCTGCAATCTGCGGCCCACACACCCCAAGCTTATAAACATGGTCCCATACTAGCAAAGGTCTACTGGGATATTTATTTACTGCCCACTTTCTTAGAAACCACTTCCTAGTAGCTAGAGTACAGTAAGAGACCATCACTGATATGCCAGCATTATTAAATTACATTTACTAATATCAGCATAATTAACCCAAAGCTTTGCCTTGGAAAATTAACATGCACCTTTGCATAAAATGTCCTTGAGAGCCTCAAGTGTCTTTAGCATTGCTTTGACAATAGTTCCTAGTTATCATAATAAGTGATGAATTACAGAATCTTTCATGATACAATTATATTAAAATGCAACATATATTTATTTTACGTGAAATGTTCCAGAGGCTGATTTTCTGGTGTATTTTGAGCTGCATTTTTATTAAAAAAAGTATATTTAGTGTGAGGTTTCCAGTAGGCTCCATCTCCCTCTGGGTGACATTTTCATGTTGGAAATGTCTTGATTCTCGGTGTCCATCACTGACAGCGCTGAGATTCTCAGGGAAGAAAATCCAGATGAGAGTTGACACTATAAACCCCACAGCTCTGTACAGTGTCAACAGGTCACAGTAGTTTTCTGATTCATCATTTAAGAAATAAAACTTCCTAGTAATGCTCTTCTTATATATCCTTCACTCAGCTTGCTTTCAGAGTCTACATCTTTCATGATTTCTCTAATATAAAGAGCTACACGATAATAATCTCTTGCGCTAAGCATCACTTATTCTAACTTATTCAAGACCCATGACCTAAAACCCAGCTTTCTGACACCATATTGTGACCCAAAATAATTTGGTAATCTTCGGATATCATGATGCCTTGCACACAGTCAAGGCACCCAGTGCCAGAGGCAGCAAAACAACCCCAAAACATCTATGAACCTCCACCATATTTGACTGTAGGTACTGTGTTCTTTCTTCATAGGTTTTCGGTAAACAGTAGAATCATATGCTTTACCAGAAAGCTCTATGTTGGTCTCTTCTGTCCACAAGTCATTTTCGCAGGAGGATTTTGGCTTACTCAATTACATTCTGGCAAACTGCATTCTAGATTTTTTATGTAACTGTTTCAGCAGTTGGGTCATCCTGGGTCTCCTGCCATAGTGTTACATTTCATTCAATTGTCAACGGATAGTTTGCGCTGAAACTGATGCACCCTGAGCCTGCAGGACAGCTTGAATTTCTTTGGAACTTGATTGGGGCTTATCCACCATCCAGACTATCCTGCAACGTTCATCAAGATTCGCTACAGTGTCATGGGCTGTAAACATCTTGATTATGCTGCACACCATGGATAAAGGAACATCAAGATCTCTGGAGATGGACTTGTAACCTTGAGATTGTTGATAGTTGTCCACATTTTTCAGTTCTCAAGTCCTCAGACAGTTCTCCTCTTTCTGTACTCCATGCTTAGGATGGCGAACACATGCACACTCATTTTAATCTGGTTCCAGGTGTGATTGTTATATTGCCCACACCTGTTAATTGCCACAGGTGAGTTTAAACGAGCATCACGTGCTTGAAACAAAGTTATTACCCACACATTTGTTCGACCCCTTTTTTGGAGTTTGCATAAAAGTATATGCATTTCGGCCAATACACGCAAAGAAAAAAAACATCTGTATAACAAAACATGTGTATAAAAAAACATGTGTAATTGCTATAATTATCTGAGAGAAATATTTCATTTTCAGGAAAAAAAATAAATCCTTAATACCAACACAGGACTGGGAATTGCACAGATGTGCTAGTAGAGCCTATAAGAATTACAGCTAAAATTCCAATAAACATCAGTTGTCATAAGAGTTTTTGAAATGAAACTGAAAATTGACTAACACTGGCCTTTAAGCCTGTAAAGATGAAATTCTTGTTTGCAGTTTTACTGGCTGTGACCCAGAGACATTCAAAATTTTCCTCTGGAGTCTCCCATTTGCCAGTTGTGGAGAACTCTTTTCTGCTCATTTGAACATAACACATGCTCCTTCTCTGGGGGCCCTTCTCTCCTCATCCATGTATCCATAAGCAGCCTAAATATTATGGTGCTACCTTTCACATGTGTACATCCTGTTATAAAGTAAAATTGTCATGTAAAACCTGTCATTGTACAGAAATAAAAAAAAATTCAAAACCATTTAAATCTTTATTGTTTTCAGTCCCACCTCTCACTTGTGACCCCCTGCTATTCCTTGTGGGGGGCGCCCCACATTTTGAATGCCTCTAACCTGTCGTCGCATGGCAGCTTCACTGGATGCTGACAGTTTTATGTCAGGTGCAGGGACAAAAAGTAGATTTGTGTCACTCCAACCTGGTGATGTTTACACAGCCTATTCATGTTGTGTTGACTTTTGTGTCAGTATTTTAGCAATTGATTTAACAAAGCCTGACCCATATACAAGTCAAATGAACAACAGCCACCTATTACACACAATCCTCTTACCTCTTGAACTCATTTACAAACAGCTTGGGAAAGAGGTAAATGGCAGAAAACACAGAGCCACATTTAGCTCCCTTGAACTTGTTGAGTTGAACAACTGAGTGTTTATATATTTTCAATAGTACTTTATTTACTCTGTTTGATATCATTTGCAATTATGTCAATGAGGAGGCCAAGCCTGCCAGCCAAGTGTTACACTCATGTATAATTCACCCTCTCTCTCGCTCTCTCTCATGCCTAGCTACTCCCAGGGGGAAGTTTGTCCAGTGTTTATTTCTTTTTTCCAACAGAAACATCTAAACACCCATATTCTGCACAATTAAATATTCAATGCCCAAACATCTTGCCTGCTGTATTTTACACAGTCATTCCACCTACCTACATGTGTTTTTGGACTGTGGAATGAAACTCAAATACCTGGAGGAAACCCACCCAGACACAGGGAAAACACACCAAATCCTTACAGACAGTGACCAGCGGCAAGGATCACCCCTAGACCCTCGGGCTCTGTGGCAGCGGCACTACCTGTAGTGTCAATGTGCCACCCTCAGCAGAACTAGGTGGTGTGAAAATGAGGATGAACTACAGCGTCATTCTTAGTGACTATTGGATCCAAAGAGTTTCTGCAGTCCCCCTAGTCACCATCCTGCCAGCCGTATGGAAATAGGCTGGTGCAAGTATAGTTTCTTTAGGATTTAATCTGCTGACTGAGGACTCATGGTGTGTACACACTCATGCTCTGCAGAGTGAAATAAATCTAAGTAGAGACAGAGCATTTTGTATGCTGCCATGTGTCTTATCACTAGTTTTTCTATATTTTTGTATGCACTGTGATGTTCTGAGTGATTGAGAGCTTAATCAGGGTGTTGTTTGATGTGGGAAGAGTTTACCCTGGTTATGTTAAGTCAGTGTAATGATAAATGCAAAGAATATATTAATTGTTTAGTTGATGAAAATGACCATTTCTGACACATTCTGCACACCTTGTTCATTACAGATCAAATATCTGCACAACATCAATGAGACATCACCTTATTAACAGAGAAAAGTAGATGAAACAGCAGAAATGGAGGCCACGTGGGAGCCTTCAAAAAGAGGCAACTGCCGTGAAGTGCAAGGTTTCATTGGCTAATGCTTAAAACACCAAAAGCCAATGAAAGCATGTGATTTTAATGAGACAGTGTTGCCTAATATTGGCTTTTGAAGAAATAGCACTAACTAATAGAGTTAGAGAGAAACTGTTCGGCACTCATCTTTTCCACTGAAGTTTCCAGAATCCAATGCCTTTGACCAGATCTCACTGTCTCAAGTGATGATCACAGGCTTTCGGTCAGAAGAAGTTGCAGTTTGATACTTTTTTTCCTAAATCACTGAGCTTTAGCTAATGTGCATGTGCATGCAGACAACCTGCATTTTAAACCATTTCACTCATCCACTCACACTCTTTCTATCATCCCTCCATTCAAACTTGCCATCCCTTTCTTTTTCCCCTTTCCTGTAGACAACATTGTACTTCCTCTGACAGGCTCAGTCTGCAGGGCTTTGCTGAGTGTATTTTCCTGTCTCTCCTCCCTCCCATCTCTGTTTCTCTCTCTCCTGGGCAATTTACTTCATATCGCTCGTTTGCTGCATGGGTGGAAGGGGCTTTGGAGTGAAAGCAGAGACAGAAAGAGAGAGAGAGAGAGAGAGAGAGAGAGAGAGAGAGAGAGAGGGAGAGAGAGAGAGAGAGAGAGAGAGAGAGAGATGGGGTTGATGCAGAATGTAAATCTCAGTGAATAGT
>NC_089820.1:10804459-10936959 GCF_029633855.1 Hoplias malabaricus | reverse complement strand
TCTTACATTATTGAATGTTGTTTTTGGTTTATTGCATTTTTACCTAAAACTAAAGCTTAAACATATAATTAATGTTTATATGCACACATCATCATTGTCCACAGAAATAAAGGAATTTCCTGTAATAATATTTCCTCTCAAGTCACTATGGAGCATGTCTATCAAGCCATGAGCAACTTTCACAGAATACAGTGTCAAAACCGACAGAGTTCACATATTGCTGAAAATTGTATTAAATTAATTAATGCAAATATTAGTTTATTTATGTATTTTAGACACCAATATATTATTCATATTAATATTCACTGGATGGGGAGTCATGCTAAACAAGGAGTATTATTGTGGTTACTAAATAGTTCATGGCAAGCACTAAATCATTTACAGAAACTCTGAAAAATGCAAAGTATTAGATTAATGTAGATAACAAATAAGTCAAAATAAATGCTGCATAATTCATAGTAGATACTGGAAATTATTGAATATTGGTATTACTTTACTTTACTTTATTTCATTTAGCAGATGCTTTTATCCAAAGCGACTTACAATGATTGTACAAAATATAAAAATTAAAATATTAAAACATTAAAACAATGCAACATTAAAAGAGTATGTCTATACGCATCAGAGAGTTATACTGGCTAATGCAGGTGTTCTCTAAAGAGCTCAGTTTTTAGGGGTTTCTTAAAAGCGGCGAGGGACTCTGCTGCTCTGGTGGAGGTAGGCAGCTTGTTCCACCATCTGGGAACTATGGAAGAGAACAGTCTGGATTGTTTAGTGTGGATGTTGGGTAAAGCAAGGCGACGTTCAGTGGAAGAGCACAGTGGCCGAGGCAGGACATAGGCCTTTTTTAGGAGCAAATGCAGGTAGTAGGGCACCTGCTCTGTCATCACCTTGTACGCGATCGTGCAGGCTTTATATTTGATGCGAGCAGCAACCGGAAGCCAGTGGAGCTCAATGAGCAGTGGGGTGACATGTGCCCTTTTTGGATTGTTGAAGATCAGATGTGCTGCTGCATTCCGGATCATCTGTAATGGTTTTATAGCACAGGCTGGAAGGCCCGTTAGCACTGCACTGCAGTAGTGAAGACGCGAGATGACCACAGCCTGCACCAGTAGTTGAGTGGCATGTTGCGTTAGAAATGGTCTAATTTGTCTGATGTTGTATAGCGCAAAGCGACAGATGCGGGCAACAGAGGCCACTTGATGTGTAAATGACAGCTGGTCGTCAAACATAACTCCCAGGTTCCTAGCAACCTTCGCTGGAAAAAGTGAGAGCGAGTTGATTGTTAAGGTTTTGCGGGACGCACCAGTAGTTCAGTCTTAGAAAGATTAAGTTGAAGATGGTGTGCCTTCAACCCATGAGGATATATCTGAGAGGCAATGAGATATCCATGCTGAGATGAGTCATCCAGCGGGAATGACAGGTAGAGCTGAGTATTGAACAATTAATTTTACGTAATGAATAATCCATAATATTTATTGAATAATTCAGAGTAGATACTGAATAATCCATAATCTATACTGAATAATTGAAGGTAGATACTATATTATTTATGGTGAATATAAAATTATTTGTTGTAGATACTGAATAATTGATAATGGACACAGAAAAGAAATACATTATGAATATTTCATAATGGATATATTAAAAAAATGTACAGATACTGTACCATTTATAGTGGATACAAAAAAAAACATTTTAGTGGGTGAGTGCAATAAATCATGCGCTCTTAAAAACAGCATATTGTGTTATTAGTTATATGCTATTAGACATATTTAGGTGTTAAGAATGATGTTATTTGAAACACAAAATATGTTAAAACATGTTTATGCCCAGTTATGAATGACATTGTTAAATTTATTAAAAGATAAACAGAGGGAAGCCTTTTGCTGGAATGCATTTGTGTCATAACTGAACACATCACTGTTTGAGGGTTCACTAGATAATAAACAATAAGTCATAACAATAAGCCTTGAGTTTAAAAGATTAAGATTGTTTTGTGAATGTGACCCTTGGTGTTTTTACACAGAGGTATTAAAGTTATGTGTAGGTGCCTTTCCTAGTTTTTGGTGGTGGATGTTATTGATCCAGTATCAATACTGCCTTCTCCTTCAGGCTCTGTGCACTTTGGGGCTGTGAAAGGTTTGGCCTTGAGATGTAGCTGGAACAAATCGTACTGCCTTGTTATGGCCAGGGGAAGCTTGTGTGCACTAATTTTGTGTGCGTGTGTGAGTGTTAAGATTTGAGGTTAAAAATCACAACCCCTGCAAGGGTGTCCACTTGAGAGTGTACTTTGGAACTGAAAGGATACAACACCCTCTAGAAAAACAGGCAGTGTTAGCGTCAGAGTTGACCTGTGTGTGTGTGTGTTTGATTTTTTAAAGCACAGTTTTGTCAGCGAACACTCGTCATATATAAAAATACCAGCCATAACAGCCAGTAAGTACAAGTTATTAATTTTTCAGTGTCAATGAAAAACACACGAAACCTATATTTAAGAGTAAATTACCCACAAGTCTTCACTAATTATCAGTTTTAGTATTTAAAGTGTCCACCCTTTTCCTTTATTACAGCTTATATTTTTGGGGGGCTTGCTTTTAGCGTTTCTAAGAAATCTACAGAGATGTTTGTCCATGATCCCAGAGTTCAGGCTTATGAGCTTGTCGCCTTTCACAAACATCCATCGTTCACTGATATTGAGGTCTGGACTCTGACGATTCCTAGACGATTGTTGTGGGAATATCAGCAGCTTCATTGTTTGACTTGGAGATCTACTTTTTTAATCTATTTCCTTCTTTCAGCAAGGGCTTCCTGACAATAACACCTCCTTGAGGACCCCTAGGGTTGAATTGTCTTCTCACAGTGGAAGGATGGACCCCCACCCTACACTCCTAGCTTATGGACTTGATAACTGCTCACCATGGACGAAATAAAAAGAAACCTTGCTGAAGGGGCACTGTTTAAAATGCCAAACGTGTCAAGGGCAGCTTCATTGTGGAAGTGTTATTACCTGGTCATTACATCAAATGAAAAACAGACTGGTCCTGCAGAGCTTGTAATAGAATATTGAATTGTGCAAGCAGGTCGGGCACAATGGCTCTTCAGCCACACACTGACCACAAGCTGTTTGAAAACTGGTCACCAAGAACACAGGTTTTATATTTTTTCAGCACCACACAGGTTTGGACAGATGAGGTGTCAAAGTCTGAAATTTCAGGTCAAGTTTGAGCTTTGAACAACTGTAGCACACATCCCCAGTGTGGGTATTACACAGTGACAACTGAGTGGTCAATTTCTTTCCAGGTCATAAAGAGAAAACTAGCTTATGTTGGCATTCATCCATAGACGTCCGTTTAGACGTAAGAAAGTGTATTAAATAAGCTGGATAGTTCTCTATTTACATTAACATGCTGTGCATTTTCTGGCTGCACAACAGCAGACTTAATGAAAACATGAGCAGTGATGGGCGTGAAGCAGGAGACAAGGTGAGAAATTATATGGCCCACTTTAGAGGTGTCTGAAACCGGATTATGGCATTTTTTCAAACATGACTATGGAAGTTACTACATTTATATCGTAATATTTACAGTTAAAGATGAGAAGGATATACTGTATGTCTTGACCCCCTCTGTTTGGAATGGTCACAGTCCTAATTTGGAGGGTCACCTACGTGTTACTATCAATGATTCATGGTATTCAAGAAGATTTACAAAAATGAGATCTTACTATGTATTTTAGTCATTTTATTTTCACTAAGCACGGTCCCATGCACTGGTGGTGCTGTTTCTCTAAATACACTAAGCAAAAAAAAAAAAATGTACCCAACGAAGGGCTACAAAAACAGTGCTGTTGGCTTTTTGTCTGAGAGCGTTACAAAAGCACAAATCTCTGCTGATTTTATCCGTCTGGAGCTTTAAATTAGTTTTACACTTACATTTATGTTTAGGGTTAGATTATAGAGTTTGGGTTATGTGTTGGTTTTATTGATTGCATGTTTTTAAAGTTGCAGACCTGTTCAGTAATTATCATGACTTATTCAACAACACTTTTTTATTATTTCTACATTTTACCAAACACTTTTGAGGTTCCAAATGTGACAGTGGGTTTTTTTCAATATGGTGGAAAAAATCCACATATTCACCTTCTCTGCTCCTTGTGTGAATCTCTTTTTGCAGGTGCAGATTCATGACCATGTTTTGTAAGCCAATTGATGAACCAATAGGAAAGCTTTAGCTGGACCAATCAGATCGCATGGATTGTTTAACCAATCAGAACATTGATTTGTTGCTGTCACTCAATTTTTGCACACTGTTGGTGAATGCCTCCAATTCTCCATCATGGTGCTTCCAGCCAGAGATACAATGGAGAGTCAGGTAAGTAATAATGTTAGTTCTTGTTTCTTTTTGCAAAACAGCTGGTAATAATTACAGATAATTATGAGTCTAAAACAGCTGTAACTTGCCCAGACTCACAGGTCTATATAAACAGGCAACAGGCTGATGTGCTGTGTCATAATGGCTTTTTGGTGCTAACTGGCTAACTGACAAATAAGACAACAGCATGTTTTCAGAAATCATGAAGATATTTTTTGCAAATGATGATGACTGTTTAATGAGCTGTATACTGCTGCAGCCACATGCCACTCAACTAACTTGCGTTTGTTTGTAATGCCACGACAGAGGCCAAACAACACATTTTACCTCACCTCAACCTCTGAAACAATAACTTATACCAAGCAGTCTCCAAAGTTTCTCTTTTTTTGTCTTTCGGTGTTCGTTTTACTCCACTATCTCATGGGAAAATGAATGGAGAAGCTCATATTTAAATATTCACAAGGTTATCTGCATTGACCATTTATAGGTAAATGTAGGCCTTACGGAGGGGGAACATGAGGCTGGTTCACCTGCGCATGTTTTAAAGGTTGTGATTTATAAAGAGAATACAGTGTTGAGTTATATAAATCAGAATTTTTTTGGGCATACGCTATTTTCTGGCTTTGAGCACACACACACTTTTACTCCACACAGGGTTTTAGAAATGAGGGCCCTGGCCATGATTAAATGGGCAGCAAAGTGAAGTCTGTAAGTAACTCTGCTGATTTTACAGAGCAGACCGGGGTTTAGTTCCCTGCCCAGGAGACCACACTACACTGCACATGAATCCTTGGGGAGGACTTCACACTACAGTAACCTACCTCTGCACTGAGATTAGAATGGGAAGCTGTTGAGTATAAGAGTTTCTGATAAATGCTATAATGTAAACATTATTAGTTATAAATTGTAGACCCCTTTACAGTCAGTTCTGCAAGATATGCATTAAGCATAGTCCTAGACATGTTCCTTCCACTGGGGAGTCTCGGTCTACACAGAATGTTGTGTAGTCCAGGACTTGGCTTAACTCTTGTCCAGGAAATCAGCTCTCAGACCTAAGTGTGCATATGTGTAAGCTGACCTCAGGGAAAGCGCAGTGACCATGACTCTGACCCATGTATCGATGCTTTGGGCTGAGCGGCCGATCTCTCACTCTCTCCCTCCGTCACACTCGTTCTTCCTGGCTTTGTGTGAGTCTTCGCTCGCTTCCAGGAATTCTCTGAGAGGAAGCGAAACCTTCCTGATCCGATAAGACAAACACACACACACACACTTGCTGCCCTTCAGGCCTGAGGAATAAGGCCTTGTGTTTTTGCGTGGGTAGCGTGATATTCACTCTAACACACACACACAGACTTTACTTGTTTTATAAAACTCTCGTCATCCACCCACTCGCCGATTTACACACCGACACATTTAGCTAAGTTAAATTATTAACACTGAATTGTACTGATATACAATATATACACCCACACTCTTTCATATATTATATTCAGCTTGTCAGTCATTATATCAACCCTACACATGTGTGTTTGTGCAATAAAAGCTGCAGGAAAAAAAAACACAGCATCAAATTTATCATTATTTCATCAGCATCATCCATATCCTCTGGGAATTCAGACCCCACAAACTGTTATATATACACTCTCTCTCTCTCTCTCTCTCTCTCTCTCTCTCTCTCTCTCTCTCTCTCTCTCTCTCTCTCTCTCCCTCCAGCCTCTTACTATTGACCTGCCTGTTCTTTGGACCTTGGCTCAGCTCAACCTCTGAATCAGATTGTTTTTTTTTTCCCCACCAAGAACAAGATGTACAAGGAGTTTCTCTGAGAACAGGTGTCAATAAAACAGACACACACAGATCCACATACACACACACACACACACAGTGAGAGAGTAAAACAGAGAGAGAGAGGAGAGCAGAAACTCATCTTTTCCAGTAAGTAACAACAAATAAATAATGTGTGTGTGTGTGTGTGTGTGTGTATGTATATATATATATATATATATATATATGTGTGTGTGTGTGTGTGTGTGTGTGTGCATACTGTCACACTCTGGCCCTGTCCTGTTCCCACCATGTGCTTATTTAGCACATGGCTCTTTGATTTGTTTTGTTCCTGTCTCCTTTGTCTCCTGTTTTAGCCGCTCCTTAGTTTGTAGCTAGTGCATGGTTGTGATTGTTGTTCCCCAGTGTTTTGTGTTGTCCTCCAGTTTATAAGCCTGTCTTGAGCCTCAGTGTTTGTTGACCATTTCAATTCATGCACTCCACATATCATGTTGTCTTGCTGTTATCCCAGGTCCCTCTGTTTCTGAGTATTTCTGTTCTTTGTGCCTTAAGTTTCTGTTTAGTTCTCTAGGTATTTCTGTTCAGGTCAATGTTTAGTGTTTGGTCTTTAAGTTATGTCTGTTAATTTCTTGTTCTCTAGTTGTCTGTCTCCTTTGTTATATTAAAGTTTCCTCCCTGCCTTCCCTAGTACTTAGCCTGACAATACACACATTTAATGAGCATTATTTATTTGTTGTTACTTGCTGGAGAAAAAAAAAAAAAAAAAAAAAAAAAAAAATATATATATATATATATATATATATATATATATATGAGCGCTGAAAGCAAGGGGTATATATACACAGGAGAACACCTGGTAAGGATAACGGGAAGGCAGGGCAACAAAGGAGGCACAGGTGGAAACATTGATGAGAGGGTGGGGCTAGGTTGGAAACAAGGGAGGAGATTGAAACAAATCTAAAAACATAGCCATGTCCTCCATAGCACATGGCAGACAAGGAAAACAAGGGACGAGACAGAAAGCATGACAATATACTTCAGATACAATTCAGCTACTTTAATGGTATCCTCATTTGTGATGTCCATCAACAGTAAGCAAAAAGCACAACATGAAAAGGGATGATTTGTAGCATCTGTACATGAGCCTAAGTTCTCCATTCTCAGTGCAGCATTAGACTGTGGAGCAGTGGGTCTAGATTCTCTGGACTGATAGGCCTCCATGTAATACCTCTGGGAGGAGTTGGAGAGGTGTTTGTGATTCAGAGCTAATAATCCAACATCAGTACCAGACTTCACTAACGTTTGTGCATTTGAATGCAATCATACACTCACAGGGAATATGTGAGTAGGTGTTACATTCCATAACATTTCCTTGAAGCCTTTATTGAGGGAATGACCTTATATTATATATTACACTGGTGTCCAGTTTAGGGAAACTAGACTCACCCCATCTGCCATATGGTATGGCGACAGTCCACGTTGCACTCTTTCACAGCTCTGTATTCATTTACAGATAATGTATTCAATACACGTTACGACCCTGAGGCTTTCCTGATCTATTCATATCGAGTTACATTATTAATTAGCATGTGGACGACAGGGGCCTATATAGAATCCATAGCTGTCTGTGGAGGGCCACTCAGCCGTTTGCAGAGGACTTACGAACATAAGCCGGGCAGCTTTAGCCTGGGGACGTTAATTCAATGCCACTTAAATGACTGCTGTTTGTTTGGGAGTTTGCAGAAGAGCCAATCCGATCCTGATTGGCTCTCCAAAGCTGGGAAAACAAGCATGGAAGCCCGAGATGAACCCAATAACGAAAAGCCAGTCTTCTCCAGTTTGAACAGGCACAGCGCTCTGAGCCAAATCGGCCACGGGCTCAAAAGGATTCGTTGCACTTATTTCCCTCCCACTCTGGGAATACACAATGCTAACCATATAAAAAATTAATTGGAAAGTTGTTGGGTTTTTTTTTCATGTGTTTGTGTCTCCTCTTCCCCTCCTGCTGGACCCTTAACACCCTCTCCACTCACACCAGCATTATCATAATGCTTTAGCTGCTCCTATTGAAAAGACGGCAGGGCAGATTGCTTGGTATGCTTGGAGTCCTATTATAGTTGTATGTCTATTTAGTTCTAAAACTCTCAACTTCATAATTATAGCATTAGCAAAGATTAGGCCCCACTGCTCAGAAAGTGATTGATTATTCAAATACTGTACCCTCATCCTAGAAAAGAAATGGATAAACAAAGTGCTCATTTTTCTTCCCATAAATTAGCGACCAAGTCTTGAGAAAGCCCAGCTGTCACCGTTTTCAGAAAGAAAGCCGGAAGGGGAGACAGGGTCGGCTTGGATTACTCTCTCAATCACACACTGTTTGAGGCATGTCCCAGTCTGAGGACTAGGCATTATAATCACTGATAACCTGAAGATGTAACACTGGGCTGAGCATTGGAACCTTTGAACGGATCCTTCTACGGATGGTCTGGTGGTAAATTAATATTTATTATAATAATAATGTTAACTGAACAGTCTGTAATCGTCTGTAGATATTTCTTATAATAAGTGAAGCAGTGGAACAATGGACTCCACTCTCTGAGGTGGTAAATATTCATCCAGTTTCTCTGGGCAGAGCTGGAGTGGCATTTGCTTGTTGGTTTATATGTTTTTTACTTTTTATTTATGAATTCATTCATTAGTGGTATGGTATGTCGTGTTCTAATACACACAGTAGCCCACAGAAGTGTGTGGTGCGCAGTGAATTTCATAATTCTTTGAAAAATATGGTGATTACCAATCTCACACAGCTAATAAATTCACAAGACCAGGGTACAGTACAGCAATGGGGACAATATGGCAAATAAACACACAAACACACACTACAATGCAACCCAGATCAGTTCATGTTGGGGTAAGGACTCCAGGGAATAGAGCACAAATTGTAATTGAATGAAATGTAGAATTATGTAAACATGTTTCAAAAGAAAGCAGGCATAGTGTTAATGCTGTGTTTACATGTGGTGTTTACTGGTAGCTATACTGATGGGAGGTGCTTCTCTCTGTGTTTGAAGTGATAGTGTTGGCCTTATTTCATCCTAACAGTGCTGTGCATACACACAATTGTTTCTAAGTGTCTTTTTTGTTTCAGTCTGGGTTTTGTTTTACATGACCCAATAGGCTTGGATTTCAAATATGAGCATTCAGCATCTGTGGCACATCTGGAGTAGTCCACAGTGGTCCATATCAAATACTGTTGAAAACTGAGCTCTTGAAGGGACTCTGGTCCATGACTAATTCTAATGTATACAACAGAGCAGCAAGGACATTTATTATGATCACTGCCTTATAGCCCCCACTGCTCAGCATGTTAGCTAAAGCTGGGGTTACACTACATGATTTTTAGCCTGATTTGAACCCTGATTTCCAGTCAGGCTGAGTCTGTGCTAGTTCATTCTTGTCTGCAGACTCTGGTGCAGTCATAGTTGTCAGTTAGAGGGAAGGTTGTGTAGTGTAGTGTAGCCTACAGATCGCATTTCAGACCAGTCACAGCATATCAAAGATGTTTGACTTTTTTCTACCCAACTTTGAATTTAATTGCATGGTATAAAGTCCTCAGCAACTCAAGTCTGAACGAGTCCTATCAATATCCAATGAAAACAGAGGAAATAAAGTAAACACAGGCACCTGCAGTGGAGTTATCCAGTGTAGAACGGATTAAATGGTAAAACTATGGAAAACTACAACTTGATTAAATTCTACTAATTGCTCACCCTGCAGTGTGTAGAGACTGTGCTGACTATATTTTCCCCTCCACCATTTCCTTTTTTTTTAGGGATTTACACAAATAACAGTACAAACAATAATCACAGCAAGTTGTAGGTCTGTGTTTATCTGTGTATCCAAGGGAACGCAAGTCACGTTTGGTTCGAGAGTTGAGGTTGTGTAATGTATTATCCCCAGTTGTGTAGTGTTTGCCTGCATTTTTGCTGTTTCTGTAAAAATTGTCCAAAAAAAGTGTGTAGTGTGAGACTTTAAAAGTTGTGTAATGTATCCAAGGCTTAAGGTTCCCAGTGATTCTAGCACTAGTCAGCCATAGCTTCTTGTTGCTCACACAATGCCACTGCAGCAAGCTTGGAAGGGAACACTATATGCCCAGTTCCATTATGTTATCGAACAAATGCCTGCATTACCTAGCACTTCACTGAGTCATGGGAAGAGGAAGGGCCAATCTGCTCAGCCAGGGAAAGCCAGGCCAATTGTACTTTCTTGGACTCCAAGTGATAAGGCCAGTGCTTAGCACCCTATCTACAACAACTTTAAGAGGATGTTTTTCCTCGTCTTAAAAGAAGTTACTGTTTCAGAGATACAAGGTTTTCTTATTTTTAAAAATTGCCTTAAAATAATTCAATCCATGTGAATGACTCTGTGCCACATGTTGTGAAAGTGGGGAGTTTTTCCGAGGCGTGTATTTAGGTGGGATTTTTCTTGGAAGTGTTCTGGCTGGTTTTGAAATTTAAAGGGATGTGGCAGGAGGATGAAAGGATGTTTCAGCAATGAATGATTCTTCCTCCGGTCTCTTTACTCCAGAGGGATGCACTGTAAAGACTGCACTGAGTGCTGAGGATGAGCACTCGGGGTCCAACGTCCCGGCAGGATTTCCTTTTCCTCATAGTGAGGACACAAGGGCAAAATGCCCAGACTGAAGAAAAACTGACCATAATGAAATTCTCCAAACACACTACAGCTCCAAACACATCTGCGCTAAAACAGACACAGTGACTCAAGTACATCACATCAGTTCTTCCTGAAAATCTGAGAACAATCTATTTCATATAAATTTACATTGACACTACTGTAACCAAACTACAACAAAAAATATGAAACTGTTCAATATTTAGCATGTCTCCATTTGCTTTCATTACAGACTACATTGTTTTACAGAGACTTAGGTGGGGATATTTTGCCATGCCTGTAGAATTCCATTAGAGAATGGTTGCATTTTCTACTTCCCACAAGCCAAATAATCCCAAACACATACAGTTATTAAGGGCTGGGTTTGGGCGTCTATATTTATAAGAATGCCAGTAACTTCTTTGTTTTGTTTTCAGGTGTTCTTCTGTTGTGTAGATTTTATTTTCTCAGTAAGGGCTTCATGACAAATTCATTCCATTTTAGTCCCAATATGTTCCACTCTCACAGAGGACAGTTGGAAAAACACTTTCAGATCTGAAGCAAGAGAGGAGCTTGATTTTCTCTAAAAGATGAACATTTTAAGTCCTGCTGATCAGTATTTTAGGTGGCCTAACAGGTTTTGCCTGTTTGCTAAATTTGTTACACTTTTTTACCTTTGATCTGTAGCTTTAATATCACTTTTAAACGCTGATATATCACTTTGTAATATCACTTTGAATAGAGACTTCATGACCTCTTTACGAGCTACAGTCCACATACCATTTCAACTACTCTACACATGATGCCATGTCACACCTGCACCACCCAACCCTGAATCACCTGAATACTAGGAGAGGTAATTATGTTAAAATGAGGTTTATTGACTACAGCTCAACATTTTACAAGATTATTCACCACTCAGTTGGAAGATCAGGGACTCCATCCATTTATGTGTCTCTAGATCTCAAAGTTCCTGTGTGGGATTCGCAAACATCTCACCCTCCTACACCTTCGGGTTTATGTTCTGAGCTCCCTGCTGTAAATATGGTGCGTGGCCACTTCCAGCTCTACCACCATTGTCAAGCTTGCTGATGACACTGTTGTGGTGGGTCTGATCTCTGACAACCAGTGACAAGGCCTATTTGGAGGAGACTAAACACCTGGAGAACTGGTACCAGGATAACAATCTCCTCCTTAACATTACAAGACAAAGGAGCGCTAAGTGGACTGCATCAAGAAAACAGGAGGAGCAACGGCTCTGCAGATAACAACAGAGCTGCAGTGGAAAGAGTAGACAATTTCAAGTACCTTGGAGTTTATGTCAAGCAGGAACTGTCATGGCCTTGCCACATCAATCTCATAGCCAGGAAGGCCTGTCAGTGTCACTACCACCTAACACATGTAAAGGACTTCAGATTCCTCTTGAAGCTGCTGCAAAATTTATATACCTGCACCATCAAAAGCATCCTCGCAGAGAATATTACAGCTTAGTTTGGGAACAGCACCAAGAAGGGCAGCCAGACTCTCTAGAGCTGAGCGCATCATTCAGACTGAGCTTCCTGACCTGCAGACCATATACAGCATGTGGGGCTGGACCAAGGCCAGGAGGATTGTGAGAGACATCAGCCGTCTCAACAATAGACTCTTCTCTCTGTTGCGGTCAGGCAAGCACTTTTGCTCGCTGAAGTCAAACACAGTGAGGATGAGGAGGAGCTTCTTCCCGCAAGTCACACAGGCTCTGAATTCAGGACAATAAACTATGAGTACCCCACCCCCATGCACACACACACACATAACCTGCTCAATGTTGCAGATTCACTTTTGCACTTGCAATTTACAGTTCATCTGTTATTTAATCTATCCACATATTTTAGCTATGTTAATATCTCAAAACATACCTTTATCTAATGTTTATTAACACCTTTGGATTTATTTTTCATTCATTGTCGCAAGGTGAAATCACACCCTGGAAGGGCTGCCAGTCCTTCGCAGGGTGACACACACTCACACCTACGGACACATTTGAGTCGCAAATCCACCTACCAATGTGTGTTTTTGGACCATGACAGGAAACCAGAGCACCCGGAGGAAACCCATGCGGACACGGGGAGAACACACCAACTCCTCACAGACAGTCACCCGGAGCGGGACTCGAACCCACAACCTTCAGTTCCCTGGAGCTGTGTGACTGCGACACTACCTTCTGCACCACCGTGCTGCCCCCCTCTTTATATATTAGTATTCCATGTGAGTGGATCATCAAAGCTGTACCAAGCATGACAAGTGTACAAGTAGAATATATAATTTTTTATTTATTTTTATATTTATTGCTCAGACCTAAAAAAAAAAGCCTTTTATTTTTAAACTGCTGTAATAATTTTGGATATAATATCCCTGAAAAGGATAACAGCTTAATTAAATGTTAACCTTACTTTAAAGGGAATATATTCTATTCGTTTTCTGGGCTTCTAATTGAGAGCCTGTGCCATGATGTGTATTTTGCATGGCTCTCTAATTTCTCTTAACTCAATGTGTCTGTTTCATACAGAAGAAACAGAAGCAGCACAAATCAGAATGATTCATTTTATCCCATGTTTTTTTTAGGCAGGTCCCAAATGACAAAGTGAATTGTTTTATTTCAAATGTTATGGGTTGGTAGGCTCCAGAGACACAAATTAATGCAAACATGCATTGATTTTCTTTTTTTTCTTTTTTTTTTTAATATGCTCCCACTGTGTAGATTGAACTGATATAACTTTATGAAGTCACATGTATGAGGATTATACATGTCTCCTATGTGTGCTGCCTGCTCAGTGTGTAAATGCCTATGGTTTCATTTCCTTCTCATTTACCCTCAGCTTTGACTCCTGCCCTTTATTTCTTCTCTTCTTCAAACATGAATAACTGTATTAAAAACTGTCAGGGATCAACAAGAGAAAATCTCCCCTCATAGAGCTTATGCCTATCCTCTCTCTCTCACACACACTATCTGTCTACTTTTCTCTCGACCATCTCTCTCTGCCCTCTCATGTTTACTTGTCTATTTCCGTACCCATCTAATTGCCCCGCCCCACCCCTTCCCTTTCTCTCTCTCTCTCTCTCTCTCTCTCTCTCTCTCTCTCTCTCTCTCTCTCTCTCTCTCTCTCTCTCCCTCTCTCTCTCTCTCTCTCTCTCTCTCTCCTATGTGTTCTGACAGGTAAGGTGTGACACACTCATCAGGACCCAGTGGAGTCACACAACGGTGCTTGAGCAAACACATACTCATGCACGGTACACTCTCTAATACACACTACAGTTACACTTAGATTATATCTCTCCCTCTTCACCCTCTCCTGTCTCTCTCCCTTTCTGTCCTTTTCCTTTTTCCCTCTGTCTTTTCTCCCTCACTCCCTCCTCATTCTCTCTCTCTATGGGAGGTTTCTCAGGGTGAGTTTGTTAAAAGCCGTTTAAGATCAGTCTTGCTGTTTAAACTGCTCTGTGCTGCTTTGTGTTTTGACAGTGTGTCAGTGTTCAGCCCTGAAAGACGGCTGATGAAACTCATCATACACTCTCACACACACACACACACACACACACAAACCCACACACACTCCTTAAACACAAGAAGATTTCTTTTTTCAATCGCTTCAATTTCCAATTAAGGTGAATTGCAGGCAGTAAAGTGACTGCTGCTGGCAGCTGCTTTATTCTGCAGGTCTGTGATTCATGGAGATTCCAGACGTGTTATAAATAATTCCACCAGAATTAAACTCTTAGTTTTATATTTGTTTATTTGTTTGCACTGTTATGAGAGCAGCTCGAGCTGCGAGCCGCAGTCTGCCTTTAATCAGTAAATCTGAGTGAAGAAGTTTCACTCCATTACACTTAAAATCTTAGGATTTCACACGCCGCTCAGTGTTAATAGTCACTGGGCTGATTGCTCTATATGTTCGAGTGGAAAGGTTGGCACACATCAGATGACATGTTTAGCTGGAAATAAATGGAACACGTGGGCTTGAGAGACAGGATGCATGTGCAGAGTCCTGTTTATTGGGAACTTCCAGGGAGTTCAGAAAAGGAGTCGCGATACACAGAGTCATGTTAAACACAGGCGTTTCCTAGTCAGCCTCAAAAAGTAGACAACAAGAAGCTTTCCAAAATAGAAAAAAATTTACATGGTTCAAGGCTAGCTCTTGCACAAAAAATGGGATATATTGATGGGGTACAGATGAAGCCATGAACTAACCGAAGGTGAGAGACATATAAACAGTGAGTGGAGAAAATGAGGAGCTGGACTGAACCAATCACAGACAACAGAGTCAGCGTATGCTGCACTCGCGCTATTGGCATCATGGCCATACAGTCCATCAACAGCACGAACTCAAATAATAATCTACAGTGTAAAAATTATTTAAATAATAAATTGAATGAAGATTTATTCATTCATTCATTCATTCATTCATTCATTTATCTCCAATGTTTACATCACCCATCTCTCGGCCCCTGCTTCATTGAGCAGTGAAATGTTCCCCATGTACAGATGGGGAGAGTGAGTTATTAATATTACACCCAGCAAAGAGAAATAGGCTGAATGAGCGGAGACACTCACTCTCTTACTCTCCCTTACTGTCTATCCCCATTCATTCTCTCTCTCTCTTTCTCTCTCAAATGTATAACTCAAGGCAGAGTGGAGTATTCCTCAATTATTCATCAAGCACAGAAATGTATCCTGATTGAAGTTGCTTTGAACTTTGGGCGTCGTCGCTCCCAGCAGAGACAGTTTGGTGTATGTGTGTGTGTGTGTGTGTGTAATGTTGCTGTCTTCAGTGCCAAACAGGGGCCGCTCTCTCTCTCCCTCGAGAGTCATGAGTTTAATTTAAAGCTTTCTCAATTATTTATCGCATAAGCCATTCATGTTAAATTAGGCTTCCATAATGCGTTAACACAGGGAGAGGGCGAGAGACAAAAAGGAAAGAGAGAGAGAGAGAGATGGAGAGAGAGAGAGAGAGAGAGAAAGAGAGAGGAGAGAGAGAGAGAGAGAGAGAGAGAGAGAGAGAGAGAGAGAGAGAGAGAGAATAAATGAGAGAGACTGAGGGACAGAGAGATAGATGGATGTATAGATAGATAACAACTAAGATGAAGAGAGAAAGGTGAGGGGGAAATAGGAGATAGTGAAAGGAGAGTAGTGAAAAAGGTAGAGTAGGAGGAAGTGAATAAAATATTATGAAAGATGGAAAGACAGAGGAAGAATTGATAATGAGAGAGAAGAAGAAAGAAACAGAATAATAAACTAAAGACAGTAAGGTAGAAGATGAAAGAGAGAGTGAAGGAGTGATGTATAGAATGTAGGGGAGAGAGAGAAAGAGTGTGGGGGAGCAGAGGGAGAATATAGATTATTAAAAATACAGTGTGTGGGGGGGGTGGGGGGGGCATGGTCCTTTGTTTATGAATACAAAGCGTTTAGTTTTTCTTTTCGTTAGATATGCGGACGCATTATCAAATTTGCATCATTACCTTGACGCATAATGAGTGCATTTGAATATTCGTAATGAAATTTGAATGCAATTATGGCTGATGGTGATGTATCGCTGAAGCATGCAGCAGAGCTTTTAACTGCAAATGAAGGCAGCCTCGCTGTGGTGGTGGGTACCGTGTCTTATTTATCAGCGTCTTGGCCTTGTTTTACACACACACACACACACACACACACACATAAACTGACCATCAACTAAATCTCTTTTATCTTTCTTATGGGCTGGACAACATTTTCATTCAACAGTAATAGGATCGTGCCTTTGAGGATGCTAATGGCAGAATCCCAACACACACACACACGTACACACCCAAGCTGTTGAGTCAGATTAATGAGCGGCTGATGTGATCTCAGAGCCATTACAGCAAACTCCAATTTCTGTAATGTGTTTATTTATTCCTGTTTGAATGTGCTTTTTAAAGACCGCTGGGAGGGTCAGGGTTTTTCAGTCCAGAAGAGTCCTTTTCTTTTATCACTGGAGCATGTTGCCCTTTCACGCAGACCTGAGGTCAGTTCTGCCACTGCTCTTCTGAAAAACGAGGTCAAGATTGAACAAGATGAAGCTGACCGCAGATTAAAAAGACACTTCTGACCCCATAGTCTTACTTTCTGACATACAACAATGACTCGCTGTTGTACCTTAACCTTTTAAGGTAACTTGAGGGAAGAAGCTCTAAGGGTAAGAGCCTCCCCTCTGCTGTGCATTGTCGCTGTCCAATCAAAAACATGTATCTCCATTTTTGTCAAAATTATTTTACTACATCATTTGAACACAGTCCTGTCCTTCACGTTGTGTAAAAATTTCATGATGAATGAACCAATAGAAATGCTCCAAAATTATTTGGAATGAAATCTTTTACATTGAGTTCTATTGAAATGTAATGCTTTAAATGCAGGGATATGACCAAAAAACAGCAGCAGCAAAAATGGCATGTGAGACACTTAAGAGTTCAGGACAAGATAGAAGGCAGCTTCGTTTTCAGAAGCTATTTGACTGAATTTTATTGTCTCTTAAAGATGGACGAGGAGCGAGTATTGTGTTTTGTTCAGTTCATGGTGATGGCAAAGTTATGTTAAATCGGAGACATCGAAGCACTGAATGCTTTTGTTGCTTGGTTTATCCACAAGAAGATAATACAGAAACACACATATTTGTAAATCGTGGAGTACCTTGGTATCAAGGTCAACCCAACAGCTAACAAACAAGCCTCATGCCTCAATACTTTTGTGAGCTTTCATTAGTGTTTTTGAATTAAAGGATGTCTTGTAATATTTCTCTCGTAATATTTTCAAAGCCAGAACAATACAGTCTCTTGTTCATTTTCTGCCATCCATCTGGATTTCACTTGTCATTAGAGTCACCTGTCTGAGGAGCTGTATGTGTGAACACAAACACCCAGACATTTATCACAGACTCTACGCAGACTTTATAAGTCAGCACATGTGTGAACAGAGCCACTAATGTCCCGGAGTCAACGCCCCCCCGCAACACACACACACACACGCACACACACACACACACACTCACCTCAAAATTTGCAAGTGTTATTTCTTTAGAAATATGTCATTATTGTGCTCTTCTATATCTGAGTGCTTAATTTTATGTTTAAAAATATAATAATATATTGGCACTGACAGAATTTAATCTTGCAAATTAATAATTATGTCAATTTTCCACTTTTTTGGTAAATTATCTTTTGCCAGAAATTATTAGTCATTACGACACAATTAATATCATTAACACACACCCCCACACATCACCTATCAGCCAACACATTAAAACCACCTCCATGTTTCTACATTCATTGTCTATTCTCCCTTGTTTTTCTCTCAGCTCCACTGACCATGCAGATGCACTGTTGCTCTACATGCTTTGTTTCACTCTGTTCTTTGATGTTCAGGACGCTCTTGGGACCGCCACAGAGCAGGCCATTTTTTTTGATAAATGGTACCATGTAAAATGGTACCATTTAAGTGTGTGTTGCACTGGTATGAATGGATCAGACACAGAAGTAGCTGGAGTTTTTAAACACCTCACTTTCACTGATGAACTGAGAAGACTCCAATATTTATCCAGACAACAGTGCGCTGGGACCACAGATGAAGGTATAAGGATGACCAACATGAACTGTCCATTAAACAAGTGGGCTACTGTCTCTGACTTTACATCTACAAAGTGGACCAACAAGGTAGGTGTGCTTAACAGAGTGGATAATGAGTATTGTATTCATGTATGCATTGTATATGACCTTGTGTAGTTGAGTTAAGATTTTTTTTTTCATATAAGAAAACCTGATATGAGGCTAAGGTCAAAATGCTCAATTCCAAGCATTGGCAAGATGGCTACAAAGAACACCATGGGATGTGGAGCAGTGGATTTGTGCATCATGGAGTGATGGAGCACTTTTAGCATGAGTTGGAGTGGTGTGTGTGATCCAGTACACATCATCCCCCATCAGCACCTGACCTCACTAATGCTCATGTGGCTTAAAACCATATCTTATTCCTTACAGCATCATTCTAACATCTAGTATAAAGCATTTTCAGAAAAGAAGAGGCTGTTACTGTAACAAAATTCCAATCAATACTTCGTTTCTAAAGACATGCTGGATGAGCAGATGTCCACAAATGTTTGGTCATAGCTGCCAACTTAACCTTCTCAGACATTGTTTTCTTACTTATCTGAAAATGAGCAGTGAAAATGAAGCATTTCTCTGAAACACTGTGTGGGCTGATAGCTCTGTGTCTCAAGGCCATATCATCATCTGGAAATTAAGGATAAAATATTACTAAAAAAATCTTTACAGATGCTACGCTTAGGAAATATGCAACTTTATATAAAACAGGGATATTAATCAAGACTTTGCAAACTTTGCGAACAGACTTTAAGGTCTATGGTGCATTCCTGTAAACCAGTTCAGTTCAGATAATCAGACCTCATCAGCTTTTATAGAAAAAGAACCCTAAACTCCAGCAGCACTGCTGTGTCTAATCCATGGTATATATATATATATATATATATATATATATAATGCAATAATACATCAACTACAGGCTTGCTTTTAATGCAGAAATCTTTAGGGAGTGTTGATGCCCCTCCAATCTGCAAGTGCTCCACCTCCTTTCAGACCCATAGTGTTGAGTCAGATTAAACATGGTTGTGAATTATTTATCATATTGTCCTTTTACCCACTCTCTCTTTTAACTGAATGGTACAGTCTGATTCTGGCCGAGCCGGACACGTGAAATGCGTATGCTTCGGGAATGCTCAGCTCAGCTGTCAGTTGTTCTTACGTGAGTGGTATCACTACACAGTTATCCCTAAGCAGGACTGATGGTGGTGGTGAGGTGAACTATGAAGTCCAGTTACCAAAACAAATGAAGAATCAGCAGAACGCTGAGAGGGAGAAAAAGGGCCGACAGTTGTGAGATAAGGCTAATATGAGAGATAAAATATTAGCCTACATGATGCTGGTGCTAATAACTGTTTTTTAAAATCTTGATTACTGAGGATGTTTGCCGGAGGGCCCTGGCTCTGAAGTATCCATAATGTGCATAATATAGAATCTGTTATGCATCCATACTGACACAGTGATGCATGCAATTTCTCTCAACACATGAATATTTGGGTTGAATTATCTCCATACTAAGTAGCCTAACAAAAATTGCTCATAAAAGAAAAGATATATCTTAAAATGGTGTAAAACTGACCATGGAAATTTCATTTAAGGTACCAAAAAAGTCTTTTCAGTCTAAATCTGACATTTAAAATGTTACCATCAAATAATGTTATCACCTAAACTTGTAGTATATAACAAAAACTGTAATCTTTCTTGGGGTCCATGATTTCTAGCAGCACCCCTGCTCACAGTGGAAAGATGGAGAACGACCTGTGGACGCTTCCAGATCTGAAGTGAGGGTGAAGCTTGATTGTATCTGGTTTACACGTATCAGGGCACACAGTTATATGTCTCTATTATTCTTTCCTTTTTTTTTTTTTGGACCAGTTTTGGAACTCCCCATTGCTTTGGTTATTTGTGCTTCTTTTTTATGAGTGGATGATCATATATCTGATATTTTCATCCTCTTAAAATTAATAGGTTGCATTTAATGATGTTTAGCCTGGAGTTAAATGTAGGTGTATCACTGACATTTCACAATACTGTGGTTATTACAGTTATAAATATGTAATTTTACAGGTCTTTGCAAAAAATTGACACGTGGCTGTTTTATGATGAGAAAACCTTTGCATGGATTTATGGCTTCACTGGAAAGTAGTGCTGGCATTTCAGAAGTACGTGAAATGTCCCCAAACCTGCCCACACACACACACACACACACACAATCACAGACATATACACACATATTAGTGGCTCACTGGAGTGTGTATGTGTTCCAGCAGCTGATCATTTGCTCTGTGCGGTGGAAAACGAGGAACATTTTGTACCACATGGAGAATTAAATAACACACATTCATCTAACACGGAAAAACACACAGCCTCCAATTAAAAAGCAAAGACTGGCTGCCTCACACACACACACACACACACACACACACACACAGTCAGCTCAAGTCCAGCTCAGTCTCTGTGTGTTGTTCAATAGTGTGTGTGGCACATTATTGAGCCTCCTTGCGGTCTGTGGTTCTCGCTTTGACTCCTTTTGATTTTGTCTTGCGAGCTGTTTACTTACATAGCTTTGACAAGCCCTCTCCAACACACACACACACACACACACACACACACAGCTCTAACATGAAGGCAGAGATGTGTAAAATATTTACACGCATCTAGGAGGTAAACAACTTCTCCCTGTTTGCCTGTTTGGACCTATCAACATATTGCGTTTGGACATGAAAGAGCATAGAGAGAGAGAGAGAGAGAGAGAGAGAGAGAGAGAGAGAGAGAGAGAGAGAGGGTGATGGCAGGACAGAGGGAGAAATGAAGGGATGAAGAAAGAGGTGTTGGTCTAAGACATGGAGGGATAGAGTGTGGAAGAATCCATAAAGCACTAGAAGACTGGTCGCAGTGGCACAAAAGGAGTCAATTACCCAAGAGCAATAGAACTGATTTACCAGACTGGGATTAAGTCCAGTGCTAAAGGCCTGGTTTACCAGACTGAGATTATGTCTAGTTCAATAAACATCTACTGCTGGGAAGTACATCTTAAACCTTAAATAAACCATGTTTACATGCTCAAACTGAAAACGTTTGTGAAGAAAAGTTTTCCTTTTATGAGCCCTTTAAGTCTTCTGTAGCAGTCTTGCTCGTGTGGTTTCTGACACTGTAAAACATTCTGTTGTCTGTGTTGTCTATAAAGAGGGAACACAGTGGGAATCGTCAAACAGCTTGAGTTTTTTTCTTTTTTTTTTTTTTTGGGGGGGGGGGGGGGGGGTTAGACAGAAAAAGACAGAAAGAAAGACAGATAATGACAGACGGAGACAGAAGAACTGTACACAAGATAACAGTCTAATTGAACCAAGCCAACAGACATTGGGTTTGACACAATCACTGTGTATGTTCTGCACAGAAAAGCTTGGAATTGAATGGAATGTTCTGGAGCAGCTGCACATGAGTTGAAGGTCATCATGATCAATGGCAAAAGTCAACTTGAGTGATATAAGCCTCTACACTGAGCATGAAGCCCTGGAACTGTTTTCTCTGGAGTGATGCAACATCACTCAATACATCAGAGAAGAGAAGGACAGACAGACAGATAAACAAATTGATGGAGAAAGAAAATAAAAAGAACTAGACAAATGCATACAAAGAAATATATATATATATATATATATATATTTCTTTGGATTTCTTTATTTGCTTTTGTCAGTTTTTTTTAACTTGTTTATTCCCTTTGTTTTTCTAACTGTCTCCCTCAGATCCAGGATAAATTAGTGTCTACCTCCCGCTAATAGCGCTAATTAGCTGTGAATTAGGCATCATGTTGCCATTAACTGAGTGGGGTGTGTGGATATGTGTGTGTGTGTGTGTGTGTGTGTGTTACATGGGTGTATTGCCACACATGGAAAAATGTTAGAATAACCAAAATACAATCCCCAAGAGGAAAATGTTGCAGTTTCCTTTCCTTCGGGTGAAATGACTTTTCCATTCGTATGGAATTATCATGGGAATGATCTGAGTGTGTGTCAGAAAAAGTGTGTGGAAAAGTGTCTCTTCTACCCCAAGTAATTTGACAAACTCAGTTTAATGCATTTGCAGGCCATAGATATGAGAAAATCTGTATGTCAGGATCAGACTTAGAGTTGATGAAATATCCAAGTCATAAGCATAAATTATACAAAATACAGTCTATTTTGCTCATGTCAGTTTTTTTGTGGGGGGGGGGGCTGAAAGTGTTAGGCGTCTTGCCCAGGGGACTGTTACTACAGTAGGGTAGCACTGTTGCCTGAGCTGAGAACAGTTCCCCAGTCTTCCACATGAAGGGGAGAGATGCTATCCATTATCCTGTACCAACTTCTGGAGATTGACATTTTGGAACAATATGAATATATGAAACCTTTGGGTAATAGGCCTTTCCTGAGGCCACAACTTTAAGATCTTCATGTGCTGAAATAAGAGCACAAAATAATAAATGGGACAGCCTCACTTCTGCATGCAGTTTGTGGAATGCCAGACCATAAAATGAGCCATTCTGACATTGTCCAAGTCTCTCTGCACACACTGCTAAAACTGTGTTTACATGAGAGTGCAGATACAAGGCATTGAATGGGAAAAGTTGAATAAAAGCGAAAATGGCTAACAATAAAAGCTTCTAATGGTCACCCCTCCAATGCAGGGCTCTCATGTTGGGGTAAACAGTCGCTAATTCTCATTTAAATAGGTATAGGTGCTGAAACCGGCCGCTCGGGACAGGACAGATTTCACAGGGTTACAGCGCTACTGTGTTGTTTGATCATTGGAATATTTTATACATGTAGATATTAAGAACCAAGAACTGTATTAACTTGTGGAGATGGGTATATGCCATGTTTCGTATAACACCTTTCCAACGTCTGACCATACTTAGGAAATAGGTGTCTTAACAACTTAATGCTATCATCTTCATTCTGAACCATCCCGACTTTCTCAAGAACAGTTCCAACCTCTCTGAGTGCCTGTCATTTAGTCTGGCAGAAATTCAAAAATTGATGTAGGTCCCCCTCAAAAGGTTGGGTTATGCACTAATATGTCTCCCATGTTGTTTTTTGCCGTCGTCCAGCTGTTAGGCTATGGGATTTCTCCCAGGCTGGGAAATAAATTAAAGCGCTAATACTCGGCCCACAGATGTTATTTTATTTCATTTTGCTTTTCATTGTAAATCTACCTATAACGGTCTGCATCAGGAATGTAATTACTGTATCATTCATCAAACACACACCATATGCCACAGACACCATATAAACAAAGCTACAAAAGCCAAGTGTTTAGATTTCAAAGGCACAGCCCTGTGACTTACACATTCGACTCTCTGCACTCTGTGTTGTCAGAAATAAACGCAGTGATTAATAAAACATGGAATCTTTGAGTGTGTTTCCATGGTAGTTTTTAATCTTTTTCAGACACTGAAGTGTATGTGCTGGTTTTTCAATAAGTCAATATAAGTTCTTGTATATATATATATATATATATATATATATATATATATATATATATATATATATATATATATATACAAGCCCCCCCTTCCCTTTCTCAGTTACTGCAGTAATTGTCTTGTTCATTGAGTGTGAGCTGGGGGAATAAGACTCAGTGGTATTCTCAAAGATTAGAATCCTTTGGTGGAGCGAGAGACAACTGATATATTTTTTTTCTTACTGAATGACTTTCAATGTAGATGCAAGTGTTTCTTCCCATCGTTTAAATACTGCAAAGTGGTGGTTTATTAGTGTTTCATGCACATCCTCTGGATATCAGACTCTGCTGTGGGTGTATGTGACAAGGTTTATTTTTTATTATTTTTATTTTTTTAAGAATTATATGACAGTGCAGTGCAGAAGTCATAAGACCTCCTTTCATTTATTGAATTGCCAGTCCAACTAACCAAACCAATCCACATTAATAATGCAGTAACACTCTACTAAAAATATAGATTCATACTGAAATATTTATTAAATGCATTAAGTAATGAGGGTATAATTTAATGAAAGAAGCTCTCTGATGTTCAGCATTTTAAACATTAATAAACCCATTTACCACATTCAGGACACAAATACAATGCTACACACGTGGTGTACAAAAGGTACTCACATTGCATTCATTATTATTGCTTTGATAATGTTCATAAAACTTTCATGATCGATACATTCCCTATGTAAATGGGGCTGTGGAGCGTCTAAACTCTGAGTGAACTTGAGTTCTATGAGATATGAAGCTCCGTCCAGTCTATTTAGGATGGGCTGGATTGGTGTATGTGATCCAAGACAAATCATCTAACATTAGTACTTAACCTCAGTAATGCTCCTGTGGCTGAATGGCAATAAATTCTCACAGAAAAGTTCAAACATCCAGTCTAAAGCCATCCTGGAAAAGTAGAAGCTGTTATAGCATCAATGGGGCACAGTCTACCTATAAATACCTTTGATTTCAGAAGAATTGATGGATGAGCAGATGGTGTAGTTTCATCTTTACCGGGTTTGACTCCTCTGTTAATCCCAGTATGTTCAAAAGACTGGGAGCAGCTTTCAGCCTGAGTGGAGTTATAGTACATTCATAATACTGATGAAGATGGGGTTCTATGTGCAGTCTGGTCTTAAGGCAGTTCCCAGGATTCGTACAATGGTTAAAAAATATGGTTTACAAATGTAATACACAGAATTTATGCACTGTTGTGAGAGGAATCACTCTTAAATATAATCCTATACCTGTTACTAACAGGAAGCCTAACCCTAAACCTTACTCTAAGCCTAATCAAGCCCCAAAATGTCAGAAGTAGCAGGGCCAAAACTTGTTGAAGAATTACGTTTAAATATATAAAGTATAAAAGTTTCTAATGTTCAGACTTATTCTTCATTCTGACCTCTAAAATTTGAGGCCAGTGGAAATTACCTTAAACTTGACCACCTCCTGTGTACTTCTATGTGACAGAGAAAAAACAGACCGAGGGAGTTCTGATCATCTACGTGCTGTAACAGTAATCTAATCCCTCTGCAGTATTTTCTCTCAGCAGGGGCTCTGTATACTCTCCACCTCTCACCTGCTTTTCTCTCGCTCTCCCTCCCTTTGAAGTACAAACAGTAGACATAGAGATGATTAGTGTTAGGGGCTTACACTGCCCTCATTTCATTTCCCCTTGCTTCTTCTCTGTTCACTTCTATTTGCCATGCTTTATCACCACGACTGTGTTCTGGTATACTTTTATAGAGGTATGGTCAAAACAACTGTTGATTTTAACTGTCTATCCATGTCCACGTCCTACATTCTGTCCCAAATACATGGGTTGGTCACTAACATTGTCTGAAATAGTATGTATATATTACATATTTATTTTGGTAAAACTTTACCGTAGACCCATAAGGCTACCTGACAGTCTTATATAACAAAAGATAAATATCTATTGCCAGATTAAGCCTAGAAACACAACTAATACTTGTTAAAATAAGCCTTTACTTTCATGAAAGCTTATAAATGTGTCATGTAGCCTAATAAACAAGCACTTACAACACAGTTACATGACACTTACATAAGTCTTCCATGACAGAAGACATCAATAAAAGCTTGTTCCAACAACCATGACTTGTCATAACACAGCAAAGTTTATAAAAGCAGCTTGTATGACAAATATATAACAACTTACACAGCTCACTCCAATACATACAGATTGTATTCAGGTGAAGCTTATCATCATCTAAAACTATTCTATATCACAACATTCATTCATTGTCTGAAACCGTTTATCCATTTCAGGGTCGCGGTGGATCTGTAGCCGACCCAAAATCATGTCTGCGTCCACAGGATAAGAACATCTCACACTGGTTTGAGTGTGTTATACTCTTCCTCCAGTCTCCACAGTTCGAACTGCAGTGGGATTTTTAGTCATAACTTTGCCGCTAATGATCTTGGAGAGATTTGCTGCTGGGTTCAGATCAGGACTCGGAGACAGCCATTTCATTGTTTCAAAGTTAACAGCTGTAATGAAGTGCTTTATGCAATTAGCAGTGTTTATTCTGTATGTTGAGACAGAACTTTGCCGGTTCAGAGCAGGGAAGTAATTCCAGCTGCACTGCTGAACAGATTCCCCACTGAGAGTCTCTATATGATCCTGTCCTCTCACATGCGTGTGTGGCACGTGGACAACCAGCATTGTTTTATTCTTTGAAAAAATTAGTTGCATTACATATTTAGTATTCTAGAAATCACTTGCGGTGGCTGAAAATATTATCCTTCTTCTTTCATCTGATTTACTCACTGTTGCACTGTTGTAAACACCTTGGAGCAATTCGCCACAATGCAAAATGATTACAAGTGATGAGATTAATAGAGATTGCCAGGTAATTAAAGAAATAGGACCAGGGCCAGATTAGCACAGATAAGTGTGAATATTCTTAAAATGATTCTCTGATTATGATCGAAAGCCCTTCTTCAAATTTCAGATTTATCCATTTTATACTGTGATCACAGACTATTTTTTAAAATCACCATCCCTTCTGTTTATGGTAGAATCACTAAATTAAAATGATCACAGAGTTTGACATTCAGGAAAATATAAGCAGTTGCCTCATTTATCTCTGCTGTATATAATAATGTATAAATGTTACATGTAAGTGGATAAATCAGTAATAACCAGATCTGGTCTGTCATTTTTGACTGTGGAACATGTTTTCTGTTATTTATTTAAGGAAAATCATCTGCAAAAAGGATAATTGTTTGAATGCTTTGCCCTAGGGCTGTGCCATATCTTATCATTTACCATATTACGGTCATAATTTAAAAAATAAATACATTTTGTGATAATAACAACATTCTGGGTTTACTTAATGATGTCATGCTGTTACCCATTATGTGGAATAAGTTCTTTACAAAAGGCTTTTAGACAAAATAAAGTACTTTAAGGTTATTTTTGTATAATTGTTTATGTTTGCTGGTTATATGCACACACTACATTTACTGCACTTTGGTTATGTGGTAGATTTATATGCTATATTATATACATTTTTAATACAAATTTGAATAAATAAAGGATATTTTTAATATTATTAAAATATATTTGCTTTAATAAGATTAATATTAATATGACATTTATTTTGTGTATATATATACACACATTTTGTGTTATTGAAATAATAAAAGTATTCTTCAGTGTTTTGGCATATCGCCAAAATTCCCATATCACCCACAACTACTCTGCCCTGTTCCAGGTCAAAATCTCTCTTTGTAAGAATGACTGAGATTTGATTTTGAAAAAAAAAAAAAAAAAAAAGAAAACAGAAAGGGAAGACTGCAGTGAAATGTGTTCGGACATAAAGAGTGTTAAGAAAGTTCTTGTTTTTGACCTTGAGACGCCTTCTCCTACGCTCACACAGTTATTACAGTAAAAATCTGCTGGAGAATAGGAAACAAAGTTCTGAGGCAAAAAGATAGAAGTAGTTTGAAATAACAGTAGAATTTATAGGAGAATGTTAACTGGATGGTCTGGTCTGTGCATTACTATATTTTTGACTGAAAGACCAGTCCCAGGATTTCTACAAAACGCATGACATATACAGCTCATTTTTTATGGATGTACACATGAACTGTGACCCTTACTCAGCATGAATAATCCACTGTAAACCTTTCCCTTAACATTTACATCAATAAACTCTAACTATAACCTGGTGTGTGTGTGTGTGTGTGTGTGTGTGTGTGTGTGTGTGTGTGTGAAGGAGATTGAGAGACAATTTAACATTAGAAGCACAAAGAACCTGTCATAATATTTGTCATTATAAAATTTTAAAGCAGCAGCAGCAGTATTTTATAAACAGTCTTAAATTGAATTCTGATGTGTTTTTGGACTGGGGGAAAATTATTATTTTGCCAAATTAACTGTAAAATAATGTACACTGCTCGAAAAAAAAATTAAACAAATAAAGGGAACACTTAAAAGTTACAACAATGTAACTCCAAGTCAATCACACTTCTAAGAAATCAACTTGTCCAGTTAGGAAGCAACACTGATTATGAATCAATTTCACCTGCTGTTGAGCAAATGGAACAGACAACAGGTAGAAATGAGAGGCAATTAGCAAGACAACCCCTATAAAGGAGTGGTTCTGCAGGTGGTGACCAGTTCTCTGTTCTCATCTTTTCTGGCTGATGTTTTGGTCACTTTTACATTTTGGCTCTCACCAGGAAAGCATACAAGATGCATGTAGGAAGCATCTACAACCCACAGAAGTTGCTCAGGTAGTGCAGTTCCTCCAGGATGGCTCATCAATGCAAGCTGTGGCAAGAAGGTTTGCTGCGTCTGTCAGCACCGTGTCCAGAGCATGGAGGAGATAGCAGGAGACAGGCCAGTACACCAGGAGATGTGGAGGGGGCTGTAGGAGGGCAACAACCCAGCAGCAGGACCGCTACCTCCTCCTGTGTGCAAGGAGAAACAGGAGGAGCAGTGCCAGAGCCCTGCAAAATGACGTCCAGCAGGCCACTAATATCCATGTTTCTGCGCAAACTGTCAGAAACAGACTCCACGAGGGTGGTATGAGGGCCACACATCCACAAGTGGGGCTTGTGTTTACAGCCCAACAGTGTGCAAGGCGATTGGCATTTGCCAGAGAACACCAAGGTTGGCGGATTAGCCGATGGCGGCCTGTGCTGTTCATGGATGAAAGCAGGTTCACACTGAGCACATGTGACAGATGTGACAGAGTCTGGAGACGCCATGGAGAACATTCTGCTGCCTGCAACAACCTCCAGCATGCCTGGTTTGGCTGTGGGTCAGTAATGGTGTAGGGAGGAATTTCTTTGGAGGGTTGTGTGCTAGCCAGAGGTGCCCTGACTGCCATTAAGTACCGGGATGAAATCCTCAGACCGATTGTGAGACCATATGCTGGTGCAGTGGGCCCTGGTTCCTTCTGATACATGACAATGCTAGGCCTCACGTGGCTGAAGTGTGTCAGCAGTTCCTGCATGATGAAGGCATTGATGCTATGGACTGGCCTGCCCCTTCCACAGACCTGAATCCAATCGAGCACATCTGGGACATCATGTCTCATTCCATCCACCAATGCCACGTTGCACCACAGACTGTCCAGGAGCTGACTGATGCTTTAATCCAGGTCTGAGAGGAGATCCCTCAGGAGAACATCCGCCGCCTCATCAGGAGCATGCCCAGGTGTGGTAGGGTGGTCATGCAGCACGTGAAGGCCACACACACTACTGAGCCTCATTTTAACTTGTCTTGAGGAATTTCCACTGAAGTTGGAACAGCCTTTAATTTGATTTTGAACTTTTATTTTGAGTATGATTCCAAATCTAGACCTCCATGGGAGGTCCCATCTTCATTTACTTCCCATCTTCTGGGAAGGCTTCAGAGTACGTCCTGGAACACTGCTGTGAGGACGATTTGATGGTGTTCTGCCACAAGAGCATAAGGGAGGACAGGGAACTGATGATGAAAGAGTAGTTCTGGATCTTAAACCCCACTCCAACTCACCCCACAGGTACTGAACAGTGTTCCTTCACTTAAGAGACCTGCTCCATAGCTTAATGCTGGCGGGTTTCATATCCCTCTTGCTCACACCAATCTCCAAAGAGAGCAGTAAGATGTGGAATGCTTGTGTCCACAGTGAATGGACCTGGTGATGTGAAACAGCATTCCTCAGCATCCTGTTATCTTTGTGTTTAGTCTCTGTCTTTATCGTTTTTAGGGCTTTTAAGCTGTCAAGGAATCACACTGATTGGTATGTAGCCTTCCAATGGACACTGGAGCTTTCAGTCCATTTCTTTTTGAAATGTTTCTGTTTTCTAAAATCTGTGCTTCATACCTGTTTCAGAACAGATTGAGGTCAGAACACAGACAGACATCAATAATTTAGACAAATCCATTCTCAGAAAACCAAGTCACACATCAAACAACAGAGAAGCGCGAGTCGGTCAACAGCAAAAAAGCAGGGCAAAGTACATAAGGCTTAGAAGTCAGCGTGTTGTACAGAGGCTTTGCAAAAATCATGTTTGAAAGCAATGGGTTACAAAAGCAGGGTGTTAAATAGTTCAAAAGTCAACACAGGTTGTCACTGAACCACTATCAGGGAGGAATGGTTCAGTCCACGCAGCCTAGGAGGGTGAAACATGACACAGTCTAAAAGCAGAGTATATGTAAGTGAATTTATATTTTGAGTACTTCAATAAAGGTATATATATACAACTTTGTAACTGCATTGTAAATATACAGAGACTTTAGTCTTATTTTATTCATATTTAATCATTTCAAGAGTATCAACTCTCATAGTGTAAGTACTGTTTTCATAAGCAAAGGAATGTGTACTTTCCTGCTTTGTTGAATTTGTAAGAAAGAAATGTGGGAAAAAATAATAAATAAATATAAAGAGCACACTTCCACACAATTAACACTCTTTAGTCTAAATAAAGGTATAAGGGCATGGTGTGTAAGTCCTTAGTAAGTGATTTCCTATGTGTCCGTTAGTCCGTTCTGCACAAAATGCAGATGACACAGGAAGCCTATAAGTAAACACAAATATATAATTAAAGTGTTTTTCATGTAATGAAGGTTCTTCAAGAGAGTTCTTTGATAAAGGCAGTAATTCTACACTGTAAACATTTTGTTAAGCAATAAGTCATGACACCATATTTTTGTCATTTACTTTAACTTTTCAAAATATGTTTTGTGATTTCAACTGGATTTTATGGGCTTTCAACCTCTCAACTGAAGATTTTTAATTACTCTGTGATTATGGCTGTGGATGGGGCTTTGGTACACTCAGGAAGAGCTCCCAGCATGCACCGTGGGACCACCTTTTTCACTGTTTTGAGGATTTATTTTTATTGTTGTGTGCTGTGAGGGTGGGAGTAATATATAGGATGCTTTCGGTTGTTTATTGGTGTTTGGACTCATTAGGTCTTTCCTTGTACTGAGAACTGTGTTTTGTCAAAGCCCTCACCCTCAGAGTGAAAAACTGCCGCTTTTGTGAGGTTCTGGCTGAGTCTCTTTACAAGTCATGCCCAAATGCTGCCTGTCGCTCTGAAGTTCTTTTTAGAGAGTTTTAATAACGAGCGCTAAAGGTGACTATGATGCTGGACATTGTTCTTGACACTGGTCATCACAAATAATGACATTTAAAAATGTAATGTCAATACTTCTTTTAACTTAAATACTTAAATACTTTATTCATAAAGGTGCTAGAGCCATATTAATCATAGTATCTCAAGAATCATTTAACCATTAAAATGTCACCATGCATATGATTCTACAAAACTCTAAATGCAAATTGTTTCCATGATATTACAAATTTAGTGCCATGTTATAACCTACTTATTATCAATCTATAAAGTGCTAGCAACTACATGATCATTACAGAAAATATAAAAGAAATATTCAGTGTCTCTACATTGCATGGTAAAGTGTGAAGTGTGAGGAAAAAAAGAAGAGAGAGAAGGGGAGATATTGCTGAGGTTTACACTGATGCAATAAAACAATCCTCAGTGACACAGCAGGTAACTTCCCAAAGGCTCCGAACAAACAGGGGCTGAGCTTGCGAGGAAAAGGAGAGTGTTGCTCTTCTGCTAGTCTGTGTTCAGGATGAGAGAAGGCTTTTAAAAGCTGACTGTAACTGTTCTTTCCTCTGAAAGAGAAAGAGAGAGAAAGGGGAGATGGAAAGGAAACAGAAGTGAGGCATAGAGAGAGGCACAGAAGATGGAAGAGAGAGAGAGAGAGAGAGAGAGAGAGAGAGAGTTGCAAAGATGAGAGAAAAACTGAGGGGGAAAAGGCAGAGAAAATGGAGAGATGAGAGCTGGAGAACTAGGGAGGAAAGGAGACGGAGAGTGTGAGGAGAGAGAGAGGATGATATAGAGAGACAGAGTGGATATGAGAGAGAGAGAGAGAGAGAGAGAGAGAGAGAGAGGAAAAGGCAGACAGACATTAATGTACTGACCTCCACTTTAAAGCACTCTGAAGCTGGAAATCTAATTCCGTCTCTGTGTGGACGAACAGGTGCTTTTGCAGCGTTTATGAAAAAGACTACAACAATCATTTTCAAACACTCAGATCTGACATCACATTTCACATTTGCATTTATATTTCTGGCATTTAGCAGACACTTTTATGCCACGGAAGTGCTTTGTCATCCTCTGCACCACATTAGGGATGAGATAAACAACTGCAGATAAAAACAACTTTAGAGTTTCACTTAACAGAATTTTTCAGTTCTGCCATCTTTAAACTGGAACAGAGGGAACATAGCACACGACAGACCGCACCGAATGCTTTTCACTGAACATAACTAGAACATGTGCAATATTTGGGTATAGGGTAATGTCTAGTGTTTGGATTGTGATTCTGGTTCATGTAAGGGTTATGGTTAGGGTCAATTGTAAGTTTAGGGCCTGAGGCACTGCTGAGGTGTTATGGAATCCCAGGTCACTTTGATAGCAGCCTTCAGCTCATCTCCATTGTTGGGTTTGGTGCCTCTCACCTTCCTCTTGATAATAGCCCGTAAATTCTCTATGGGGTTTAGGTTGGGCAAGTTTGCTTGACCAATTAAACAGTGATACTGTGGTTATTAAACCAGATATTAGAACTTTTGGTAGTGTGAACAGAGGCCAAATCCTGCTGGAAAATGAAATCCACATCTCCAGTGCTCTAAAATGCCTGGCTGCGCTGACTTTGGACTTGGTATAACACAGTTGAGCAACACCAGCAGATGACATCGCTCCCCAAACCATCACTGATTCTGGAAACTTCACACTAGACTCAGCAGCTTGGATTGCGTGCCTCTCCAGTCTTCCTCCAGACTCTGGGACCTTGATTTCCAAATGAAATGCAGCATTTACTTTCATCTGAAAACAAGACATTGGACCACTGAGCAACAGTCCAGTCCTTTTTCTCCTTGGCCCAGGTTAAGACGCTTCTGGGTCATGAGTGGCTTGACACAAGGAATGTGACGGTTGTGGACCATGTCCTGGACACGTCTGTGTGTGGTGGCTCTTGAAGCACTGACTCCAGCAGCAGTCCACTCCTTGTGAATGTCCCTCAAATTGTCTTTTTCTTGACAATCCTTTCAAGGCTGTGGTTATCTCCGTTGCTTGTGCACCTTTTTCTACCACACTTTCCCCTTTCACTCAACTTTCCATTAATATGCTTGGATACATATCAAGTCAGCAGTCTTCCCCAAGATTGTGTAACCTACTGAACCAGACTAAGGGGCCATTTTAAAGGCTTAGGAAAACTCTGCAGGTGTTTTGTGTTGATTATTCTAATTTTGGGTTTCTGTTGGCTATAAGCCATAATCACCACCATTACAAATAATAAAATAAACGCTTAAAACATCTCTCTGTTTTTAATGCATCTATATAATATATTTACTACAGTTTAACTTTCTGAACAAAATTACTGAAATAAATTAAAATCGTGATGATATTCTAATTTATTGAGATGCACCTGTATGATTCATACACATTGTAGAAATCCTGGGAAGGGTCCTTTTTTCAAACATGTGTGAATTCATATTGAGACCAGGCTGCTTCAGAATCTTCTTGTCAGTTCTTGAATGTTTCATGAACTTTCTGGAATTGTATTCCAGACACTTCCTATCTTAAGTCTTATCCTATTCTAGGGGATTATCTTGTGTCTGATGTCCACACAACCACAATAAAATGCCGAACCTATGGTCATACTGTCTGGGAATTATGTAAAAGAAATGTGGCCTCTGATGTTAATACAGTGCTGTATATTACAGTATATACCCAATTATAAATAATTTCATCAACAAAAACTCTCCTAAAGCACTTTGCCCAGAAAAGTGGCCACTGTTGGTGGAATATGAGGACTCTAAGACCATGAAGAAGAACAACTGAAGGAAACCAAGCCTCAGAAGGGAAACCAGCCTCCATTACACTGCATTAGATAGTACAGTGTGGTTAAAAGCAGGACACGTTTACAAATCAGATTAAACAGAGACGCTGAGGTCATACAGAGGAAAGATTCATAGTTTATGTCAGCCATCTTCTAGACCTTCATTAGTGGTCACCTTCTGACCACAGAGTCCATTTGGACCTGCTCCAGGAACAAGGAAACTAGGGAAAATGGAGTTAGGAAACTCTGAGCACTCAGTTCCAGGTGCAGGAAAATCAACATGTAAGTGTGTAGAGCTGTACGACTATAACCAAACTAACTGTGACACGGTATATAGTCAAACATTGGTGGACTGCAATTATAAGGTGTGCATTAAATTATTTTAAGGTGCTCCCACTGTGGACATAGACCTCTGGCTGTTTTTACTACCTGTTTCTAATATTTTGGAGCTTACACTTAAGTTTAATATTAAGGTAAAGTTTAAGTGTTAGGGTAAGGTTTATGGCATTTTAAATCTTCTTGGTGGTTGCAAGAAATTCATGTGAATTTACACAAGTATATTTATTACATATTTATTACATAATTTACAAGAGCCAATTATATTTAGTACCCCACACACCCACCACCACTTGGAGTTTATGGCGTTAACAGTCTCAGTGAAAAGGGAAGTGTAGTCACAAGATCAGAGTGAAGAATGACTTTAATTCTGAAATGGGATTAGAACTGGACACAGCCTCCAGTCACACTGTGCTCAAACAAACTGCATTAAAACACACACACACACACACACACACACACACACACACACACAGAGAGAGAAAGAGAGAGAGAGAAAGAGAGGGAGAGAGAGAGAAAGAGAGAGAGAGAGAGAGAGAGAGAGAGAGAGAGAGAGAGAGAGAGAGAGAGAGAGAGAGGAGGGAGAGAGAGAGACTCAAAACAGAGACAGAACTAAAGAGACAAAATTAAATAAGTGAGTGAGACTCAACTAAAACAGAGAGAAAAAGACCTAAAGCAGAATGAAACAGAACTGAAAAGAGAGGGGAAGTGTGTGGGAGACTGAGAGAGAGAGAGAGAGAAAGAGTCAGAAAGAGAAAAAGACAGAAAGAGACAGAGAGAGAGAGAGAGAGAGAGAGAGAGAGAGAGACAAAAAGAGACAGAGAGAGAGAGACAGAAAGAGAAAGAGACAGAAAGAGACAGAGAGAGAGAGAGACAGAAAGAGAGAGAAAGAGAGAGAGAGAGAGAGAGAGAGAGAGAGAGAGAGACTCTTTCGTAGAAGAAAACTTGAGATTGGCCCGTCTGGCTCACAGCTGGTGACAGAAGCAGGAGAATGAATGGAGAAGCATTTGAACTCAGAGAGACTTTTCTTCCCTCGCTTTTGATATCTGTTGACAGGACCCAGAGAGGGAAGAAAGAGGTAGGAGCGAGAGAGACAGATGGGCAAAGAGAGCAGGACTAAAGCGGAGAGGAGGTAAATATTAAAATGCATAGTGAATTGAAGTGAGATGACAATGACGAAAAGCCAGAACATAGGGGTTCATCAAAGCGCGACGACATGATTGGCTGCCGCATGAACATAGGAACCAATCAGACTAGGACGCAGAGACGGGCTTCAACACGACCCATTTTCTCTCCCCGTCTGCCGTAGAAATTGATTACTTTTCAAAATGCACATAAAGTGATTATATTGCTAAGCCAACATTAGAGAATTAATGGCGGATATTGGATAAGCTCCACTGCAGGGGTCCTGCTGCCAGAGCATGTTTTGGTAGATTTTTTTTTTTTTTCCTATTTTAGCCCACAGCCATAGTAATTTGTCTTCTGGGAGCAAATCCTTTGATCGTGGTATTAAATTGGTTGGATATGTTGGAGACTGAATCAACAACTCTGGCAGAGATATTGCAAAGCCAATTATTATCCATTTTCCTTCTTCAGACCACGATGCAGTTCATTCTCATAAATAGCTCCCGTTCACTGATCAATACTTCATTAGAGTCTCAAACTAAACAAACAAACAAATCAGGCAATCGGCCAGCTAATGAGGCTATCAATCACTATATTTATCAAAAAAGTAAGTTAATCTATAATCAAACAAAACAACCAATGATCAACCAATCAATTCATGGATTAATCAATCAAAAAAAAACATAATAAAATAAAATAAAACAACAGTTCAGTCAATCATAAATAAGAAAACAATCTTTTTTTTAATATTGTTAATAAACAAACTAATTATCAGAACACCAAACTATCTGCCAATTACTAAAAAACTAACTCATCTAGTAAACACTCCGGTCAGCAGTCACACTAAAATTTCAGACACAGTCGTAAACAAACGCAATAAATCCCCATCCTCAGAAACCACCTCAGAAACTGAACCACACTAAACCAATCATTCATTCATTCATTCATTCATTATCTATAACCGCTTATCCAGTTCAGGGTCACAGTGGGTCTGGAGCCTATCCAGGATCATTGGGCGCAAGACAGGAACACACGCTGGAGAGGGTGCCAGTCCTTCATAGGGCAGCACACACACACACACATACACGCCTATGGACACTTTTGAGTCACCAATCCACCTACCACCATGTGTTTTTGGACCATGGGAGGAAACCAGAGCACCCGGAGAAAACCCACACAGACACCAGGAGAACACACCAAACTCCTCACAGACAGTCACCTGGAGCAGGATTCAAACCCACAGGTCCCTGGAGCTGTATGACTGTGACACTACCTGCTGCACCACCGTGCTGCCCTCCAGGTGTTTATATAAATTTTCTTGTGACATTAGCTCTCTTCTTTTAGCCTTACTACTGTCTTTGTGATGGTCTTTAAAACTCTGACTCAACATTGTTCATCAGTAAACAAACGTCTACAATATTGAGAGGCAACATATCTGTCACAACCATTTTTTGCGATTAGTTTTGATTATTTGAGAGCAAGACAATCACTTTTTTTGTGGACTCGTGGATATGCTTAGCTTTACTTTCCTCTCCTATTGGATTAAGCAGCTGTGCAGGTTTTATTGATTTTCAGAGAATGAGCGCAGAATTCTTCAAACTCATTGTAAGCAAGCGTGGTGCTGCACAGTTTGTACAACACGCGATGGTTTTCCAAGTGAAAGTTTTGCCAGATATGATTTCACTATTTTTCCGAGCCATGTTTTCTGAATAATTTCAAAAGATCCAGTGAAAACAAATGCTCGAATAGTGATTTCAGTATTTGAATACTGACAGCTAAATAGTTACCGATCTGTTGCTTATTTTTCTTTTTTTTTTTTTTTCTTTTTTTAACTAGATCAGAGTTCCTGTGAAGATACTTGTCATGATGCAGCTTATAAAAGCTTAGGAGACAATTACAACCTTCCTGTTTTATAACAAAAGTTAGGGGACGCCTCTTTGCTGTTTCAGCAGGACTATGCCCGTGTGCACAAAGTGAGGTTCATGAAGCTGGTTGGAAGAGTTTGGGGTTAAGGAACTAAAATGGCCTTCTAACCCCAATAAACAACATTGCAATGATTCTGAATGTCAATTTTAAGCCAGGCCTATCAGTGTCTGACCCCAGAAATGCTCTTTTGACTCAATGGGCACTCATTCATTCAGTGATATGACAGAAGTTTGGTTCAAACATGCCCAGAACAAACTCCATTTTAAGGTGTACAGTTAAAAAAGGCCTATACGAGCTCTAAGCTCATACAGGTACTGGCTAGGTGTTTAGATACTTTTAACCATATCAACCAAGACATTATGGTTATCAAACTTTTAACACATTGTTAACTTCACAGAGACCCTGCCTCAGGTGGAAAGAGTCATCTGTGTAAAAGGCATAATGAGCAATAGATCAGCGACTCTACTTAGTATAAATATAGAAAATGCCCAAGTGTTGCTGAACATAACATACGAAACACAAAATACACACAAAAAAGTGTGGAATGATATGCAATCTGGTACTCAATTTACAACTCAGTAACTCAATAAAAAGTGAAAATTGTGTGTCATACATTAGTTACAGAAGATTCTTTAACTGGACTACGTGTGTAACAGACTCAGTAACTCGAGCATCTCTAAATGTCTTGTAATGTAACTGTATGTAGGAGTAAATGGCTGTAGCCATTTACTCCTGTGTCCATCAGTATTTCAGTGTGCTTTAACAGCACAAATGAATCTTTCTGTAAAAGGCTCAAGCTAAAGTTTCAGGGCTCAGCTCATGAATTACTAAAAGTAATGAATCAGTTTTGATGAAGCTTATCCTGTCCACACTTACATCAAATTAAATATGGGCAAATGGGCAAATTAAATAATCATTATTAACTGGATAGATCATGATTAACTACATAGAGTGATGTGATTAATCACAATTAGTTTTGTTACCAGGCTGCCAGTGCAAAGGTGGTTTTATTGCAAAAACAAAGAGAAAATATAAATGAGTATATTTAACAAATTAAATGAAGAGCACTAAACTTAAGTAAATAATGAACTGAAAACAAACTGAAAAAAACACACTGAAAATAAACAGGGAACCAAGCTAAGCCACAATGCAAATTTAAACAGCGATACATAGAACACAACACTCACAATAATTACAGACTCAGAAGAAACAAGGCTTATAAGCTCATGAATACAGGAACAAAGAACAGGGATCACCTGTGAATCACCAGTCACTAAGCAACCGAAGATTCACCGGTAAGGGTCGAGAACAAGAGAGGACAACACAAGGAGAGGTGGAGAGACCACAACATAATAATAAAAAGTTTGTGGAACAGCAAGACACACAAACACATAAACAAAGCAGAAAAAATAAAGAGGGCAGAAAGTGACCATTTGTTTATCACTGGATATTTCTAGTTTTCCTATCTCTCTCTCTCTCTCTCACACACACACACACACACACACACACACACACACAAATACACTGAACGATCACTGGATTAGTAATATCTACCTTGTGTCTATACTTATTGTCCTATTATCAGCCCCACTGACCATATAGGAGCACTTTGTAGTTCTACAATTACAGACTGTAGTTCACATGTTTTTCTGCATACTTTCTTATTCCCATTTCACAGTGTTCTTCAAAGATCAGGGCCCACACAAGACCACCACAGAGCAGAAAAGATTTGGGTGGTGGATTACTCTCAGCCCTGCAGTGACACTGATGTGATGTGTTAGTGTTTGTTAGGTTTGCTTACACAACCGTGTATACATAATAAGTCCAAGTTGCTTGCACTCTCAAAATGTGTTTTTATTTTTTATTTATTTTTGTTTGTTTGTTGTTGTTGTTGTTTTGCATATTTATAATTGATTTGCATGATTTTCAGTTTTTTTATTCATACATTTTTAAGTGTATGTTCATTTGAGAATTATTCTGGGAGGCAAAAGCGTTTGGGCCAAGGCTTCTTGGCTCAGACTTTCCAACATCACAGAGTGTAACACTGCGGAAATTGCAATGGGCAGGTGCTGCAGTTTCTCGTAATTAAACTAAAAAAAAGAAGGCTTTTAAAAGCAACTGATAGTGTGGGAGATTGCGAGTCATCATAATAATAAACAGCAGATGTGCGAGTGTGTGAACGGAGATGGAGAGAATGAGAATGAAATTGAAGTTGGCTCTGAAATTACGGTGTTATAGGTCATGTTGTTATTACTGTGTGTTTGTTTGTTTTGTCTTGTGGAAAACAAGAAGAACAACAACACAGGTCTCCGGTTTCTCTCACTCAGCCTCTCCTTACCTACACTAATATGCTATCTCCTACCAATCTGATCTAATAATACAGCTACTGTTCTCCTGTATGTGCATTAGAGAGAGTGAGATATAGAGATAGATGTAGCGAGGGAGATCACTCTTCTGTTTACCAAAGGGCCATGCCTTTAAATAGCGTCGGCTTTCTGGCAGTGGAGGCTGCTGTGTGTATGTGCGTGTGATGCAGGAGCTCTAATGAGTGCGTGTACCTGAGCCGAGGCAGCGCACTCATGTTAGAGGCAGCGCCACATTCTCTGAAGCTGAATCTCTTCTGAATCCTACACCAACAAACCACATCAACAGAAAACAAATACAACAAGCCAGAGGGCTGGTAACTAGCGGTATTTCACAACACAGAAATCTTCCCTCATGTCAGGGCCAGAGTGCATTATAATCTGCCCGGTTTTGAGGCCTATTTCCCCACTGCAGAGAGCTGTAAAAGGACTTTCTATTTCAGCCTGGTCTTTCCCAGCCTCTGTGATGCACATGTACAGTGTATGTTCAATCCTTGTTTAAAGATATACATATATATTATATTATATTATATTATATTATATTATATTATATTATATATTTGTGCACACACAGCTTGAAAGACCACCTTAGAAATTAAGAAATAAAATGGGATGTCCTAGTGTTCACCACACCCAATGCCCAGCATGGTCGTGTGTAGATACATGGTTCTGTTAACGTGGTGACGGAGTGTACATCAGTGACATCACCTCATAACAACAAGTGGGAGGTTGTGGTTAGGGATAGTGTTAGTCTTACACGTTAAAAAATGATGGTTCTACAGTTAAAAAAAAAAAAAAACCTTAACAAGCTAAGAACAGTTTTCATGACTAAAGAGTTATTTGCATCGTAAATGGTTTCTTCATGTTGATGGTTCTATATCGCACATTTTATAGCTAAATGACACCAAACAGATTTTAGTAAATATTGCTACACATTTGAAAAATTATGGTTCATCAAGGGCTGCCCATTCTGGCTTAACTCCTAATCCTTCCACTGACATTGAAAGACATGAATTAACTGGGGCCAACACTTAACTCACAGACAAAACTTGCTGTTACCTAATGTTGCTTTTCCACCGCATGGGTCTGGCTCTAATCAACTGGACTCTATACGGCTTGGCTTAAAGCTGGTTGCTTATTCACTGGCAGGACTCCCCCGTGAAATGGACCCGGTGACGTTGCAAAATCCAGTCTCTAACAGGAATTGCTGGCTTTTTAAAAACCACAAAAATGACAGTGAAAAAGTTGGGGGCTGTTTACTCATCGTGTATTTGTGTGTTGTTTTTGTATTTTGGACTGAACACACGCCCCAGTTCTCACAGATCAATTATACTTGTAGAACGTATTTCCCTGGAAATTTTCGCCACCGACCCAAGGAGCATGTAAACCTCTTCAAAACACCTCGGGGTAAAGTTACGAGCTGCCGATACAAAAAAAATATGTGAAAGCTGATATAATTTAAGAGATTTTACTAGCAGAGAGTTTGTGCTGGATGAATGAGCTCTGCATTTTGTGGTGATTGAAATGGCTCTGGCCAATCAGTGCTCGCCAGGGTTTATACGTCACCATTTATCACTTGTCACGGTTTGAACCCGAAGTGGCCTGGGACTGAAAACCTACCCTGTTCCAGGTACCAGATTTGGCCAGTGGAAAAGCAAAAGAGACGTGCCCCGTTGAGCAGAGTCGTGTAGGTTCTATGCAGTGGGAAAGTGCCATAACTGTGCTGCCCATTAGAGGCCCACGTGGCTTGTATAGAATTATTTCACGTTTCATGAGAGTTCATTTCAAGTTACAGGAAATTGTCATGTTCTAAATTCCAGTTTATATACTGTCAACCGTACTGTCAACATGTAAGACTAAGATTCTGTCTTAAAAATCACTTACAGTCTCAGAAGGAGCGCTGCATTGGTGAAAATCTTCTTTCACCGGTATTTACTCACACACCACGCCACTGTCTTTATTTCCTGAGTAACGGTAACCTGGCGTTTTGGAGTTCCTAATGACAAGCAATTGAAAGTATTTACGTTAAGTTTTCGTGAATTCAAAACGTTGGGTGTTCTTTCTTAGATTCCAGTTTTACACGGACCAATGAGTGGCAGCCAGCTCTGAGGTGGACTCCGAGGCTGTGGGCATGCTGCTGGACACCGCCGTCCACAGGGATTCACTCACAGCTGTGATTGAAAAATATGTAAACCAATAGTATGGACTTAGACGAAGACAAACGTTGTGTCCTGTTCACTGTGGGTGGTGTAGTAGTGTCCAAAAACATAGTGGGCAATTTTCATTGCACTCAAATACAAACAAACAAACAAAAAATAGATAAATAAAATAAAAACATCCCACAAATACAATGTGCAGATAGCAGATTATCCAAAATCGACTGCATTGTTTAGTAAAAACCCTCATGAGGCAGAGGGAGCAGAAGATGCTCTCGAGGAGCACTCATGGCTGAAGGAGCACTATATGGAACGTCATCCAGTCCAAAACCAGCAGATGACATGGCTCCCCAAACCATCACTGATTGTGGAAACTTCACACTAGACTCAAGCAGCTTGGATTGTGTGCCTTTCCAGTCTTCCTCCAGACTCTAGGACATTGATTTCCAAAAGAAATGCAACATTTACTTTCATTCAACATTTACTTTACTTGAAAACAAGATATTGGACCACTGAGCAACAGTCCAGTCCTTTTTCTCCTTGGCCAAGATTAAAACACTTCTAGCATTGTCTCTGGGTCATAAGTGGCTTGACAAAAGGAATGCAATGGTTGTGGCTCGTGTCCTGGATACGTCTGTGTGTGGTGGCTCTTGAAGCACTGACTCCAGCAGCAGTCCACTCCTTGTGAATGTCCCTCAAATTTCTGAATGTCTTTTTCTTGACAATCCTTTCAAGGCTGTGGTTATCTCTGTTGTTTGTGCACCTTTTTCTACCAAACTTTTCCCTTTCTATTTCCAGTAATATGCTTGGATAGCGCAGGAGGGTGATTTCTGGACATCTGTCAAGGCAGCCCTCTTCCCCATGATTGTGTAATCTATGGAACCAGACTAAGGGACCATTTTAAAGGTTTGGGAAAATTTGCAGGTGTTTTGTGTTGATTATTCTAATTTTCTGAGATATCTTTTTGGGTTTTCATTGGCTATAATCATCAACATTAAAATAAATTAATGCTTGAAATAGATCACTCTGTAATTAATCTACATGAGTTTCCCTTTTTGAATTGAATTACTGAAATGAATTAACTTTTTGAAGATTCTTTTTGAGATACATACCCATGTCAAGACAATGGAAAAATATATTTATATTTTTTTGAAGTGTCATTCCCATTTATATTGTTTTTGATCACGTCATGTAACAGCAGTTGCCTAATTAGTAACTAGTTACCAGCAGATAGATAATTTTATGAATCTCTATTAAGTTTTCATAGCAGCCATAATACCTAAAATAGAGAAATGTACAAAAGGTTCAGTGAAGCGTGTTAATATACATTTAGAATATGAAAGCATGGGTGATAAGCAAAGTAAATTGGTGCAGATCAAGTTGTAACACTAAGGTCAATAGAGATAACAGTTCAATAATACTAACCAACACTCACTGATGTTCTTTTGTTTAATTTGAGCCTCTTACTAAAATAGGGAAACTTATATTTAACTATCAATGCAACGTTGCAACTATTATTTAAATTACCTGTATATGGGCAGGGGTTCATTTGCTTCCAGAGCAACTCAGAATTAGACTGGGTTTCACATTCAGCTGGGTCTGACTTTAAAGGCACTTTTGTACTTTTTTAAAAGTACAATTAGATTGTTTATACATTTAGTGACCAAAATTGTACATCTACCATATATTTTTATTTATGTTTATTTTATCTAGAGTGTAAAATGTGTTTAAAATGGGTCATGTGAAAGCGTAATTCATGTCAGCAGTTTTTAAATATCATTGCACATTTTCCCATAGAGAAAACCAGCTGACACCTTGACATCCTTACACGAGCCTAACATTAAATACAGAGTGGTGTGTGGGGTGTTGTAGCCTGATGTTCAAATTCTCAACAGCTGCAATAGCATATATATGCCAAATCAACAGAAAGAAAGAAAGAACACAAAGCAACGGAGGAATCTATCGCCCTCTGGTCTTCACCTTTTAGTAAATTTACTGTCAACAAATGAGAGTTATAAGAATCATGATTAAAGAAACAAGATTAAACAGAAGCACTCTGATCAGAGGACAGACTGATTCAGGGTGTACTTAATGGACTTCATGCCTAATAGTATTTTCCTCATTTGGAGATAAGAAGAGTCAGAACATGAGAGATTTTTTGCATGTGGATTCAGTGCACTATGAGCCATTTAATAAGCACTTAGACTGAAATGGTTTCCTTAGAGTGTCTCTCTCACTGTTCCACCATTTTTTCTTCCCCTGAAGTGAGCTAATTGCAGCTGCTGATGCCACACTTCGCTCCATTCCAGCTTACTGAGTTCATGTAGAGCAGAACATGAGGGAGACTGGAGTATCTTCTAGAATCAGGATGTTTCAGAGACCCTCTGAACTCGGCTCTAATGGAACTGGATAAAATGAGTGGTGTATAACACACCACACACACACACACGCACACACACACACATATATATATATATGTGTGTGTGTGTGTGTGTGTGTGTGTGTACAATAATTAATTCCGTATTAAGATTCCATTTCAGTAGTTTTCATATACAGTACTTAAATTATGTTCTTTTCTTTGACACAATGAAAAATTACAAATATTCATCTATCCTTCCAGAAACAAGTATGTAATTATTGTATTTAAAAAATATATATATATATATGCTATAACATTATGACGAACTCCTTGTTTCTACACTCACTGTCCATTCTCTCAGCTCCACTGATACAGGAGCATTTTGTTGTTTAACAATTACAGACTGATATCCATAGGTTGCTCTGCATACTTTATAAGCCCCCTTTCATCCTGTTTAAAAGGTCAGGACCCCTGCAGAACAGGTTTGATTTGTGTGGTGAATAGCTCTCAGTGACACTGATGTGGCACCCTTCAGGTTTTGGGGGTTAGGTGCCTTGCCGGATGTGTGTGTGTGTGTGTGAGTGTGTAGTATTCTAAATGTAATTTTGTCAATTTAATATATAGACACTGTACACTGGCCACTTTATTGTAAACACTTATTTTGTATTTCTATGCATTGGCCACTGTATTAGAAACCCTTACTTTGTACATTCTGCCCATTGGTGACTTCCTATGAATATCCCTATTTTATACATCTGCCAAACTGGCATTTTTTTTACAAACCCTTGTCTTGAAGTGCCACTCACTTGCTACTTTATAACTTGTTTGCAGATGACGTCACGTCACTGCGTGAACTGCAGATGGAGAGCAGGAAGTGATTTTAAATGCAAGGAGTTCTATCAGAAATCCTGTGGTTTGTGTAATTTTTGGTTGCACAAAATCATTTCAACTGATAAAACACGAGGAGCTTTTATCAAGTACCAAAAGCTGCTGCTAGTGAGGGAGAAAATGCAAGACTTTGCTGAATAATGGCAGTAAAAAAAAAGGCCAGCAGCAGTCTATGGTCAGGAAAAGACCGAAGGGTGGTTCCTATTCAGAAGCTTCTTACTCAAATAATTTGTGTTCCTTGTAGATGTTGTTAATGGACTTAAAACCTAATGCTCCGTTAAATAAACGAAAAGTGTAAAGCAAGTGTCCACATAAAAAAAGGGAACCACACAACAGTCACCAGAGAGACCCTTGGTGCCAAACTACTAACAAACAAGCTGTATGTTCATTCTTCTGTGAGCTTTCATTCTTGAGGTAAAAGGCATCTGAAGAGGAAGACAATCCTTATACTGCCTCGTCTCAATAGCAGCTTAACTTACAGTTCAGGTCAAAATCACTCTCCATAACATAAACATTATTTCCTCCATACTGTATGTTGTGATTTTCTGTTTGTACGTGTCTCATGTAATATCATTCAAACCACCACAATACGGGTTCCTTGTCTCCATCTTCTCCATTTGTTTTTTCACCTCCTGCCCTCCATCTGGATTTTGCATGTCGTCTTGCATCATGTGACTGAAAACAACTTATTAGAAACCTCTAGCTTGAACGTCCACTCATTGATCACTATTAAAACCCCTGCTTGTACATGTACATTGCATTTTCACTTCCTGTCCACTGTATTAGAAACTCAAACCTACCTTGTATTTCTTCTCCCTGGCCACTTTATTAGAAACACCCACCTTTAGCCAATCACAGCAGCCATTTTTGTTGTCAATATATTGTCCCAGAAATAACGGTGATAAATGATATTACACTCCTTTAAAAGCAATGTTCATGATTGTAATAAAAAAAATTATAAAATTTAGAAGAGGTTTTCTTACCATTTGCTAGCTCTCCGGTCTTACCATTTGCTAGCTTTATGTGCTCATGGAAGAGGCATCTAAAATTTTACAGAAAAAGGAGAGAACAAACATTGAAACATTGAAACAAGATGAGGATATTGCTCTATTCCTGCTCAATAGGTGGATAACATTGACTTATTTTTGCTCTTTCAGATTACTTAAAGAGGAAATGTCTCCAAACTTGGGAGATGGTTGACTGCAATACAGAAAGTGCTAGACTAAACAACTTGAGTTACAAATGAGTTTTGGTGGTAATTCAAACAGCAAATAAAAACTTACAAGTTCAACTTCAGCCACAAACTACAGTCATTTTCCCCCTCAAACTTAAAGTTCCACCTGAATGTGAAAAACAAGAGAGCTTCCCCACAATCATAGACAGTCCCTTCAAACAGCAATGAACTTTTAGTAAAAACATACTTATTCAGAACATTCAGGCAATGGAATTGCAATATAATAATATATATAAATAATGATATAGATATATACAGAACCATGTGTGTGGCTAAAATATTGGTGACGTTCATTCTTATGTAAAATAAAAAAATATATACAATTGAACACAGTGGGCAATTTTGAGGACAGCAAATATCACTGAATAAATTATACTGTATGATAATATTATAACTCGATATATGATAATTGTTGGTCACTTATTAGTGACATATTAGTCACTTATTAGAAACTCCTACCTTGTATTTCCTCTCACAGGCCACTTACATGGAATCCTTCACTTGGAGCTTTCACTCACTGGCCAGTGTCCTGGTGTTGTCCAGATATTACTGCTTGTACAACAGTAACAGAGACTTGGCAGTTTTTATAGTGTTGATGAAGCATTATACAAACCCTCAAACAAACAATGCTCTTTTCTTAACTGTAGTAGTAATAACACACGAATAAAACACTGTAATAAGTAACAGTTCAAAAGCAGCATGTATTGAAAAGTCTAGATTGCATGGACAATAAAGTCTAAGGACAATAAAGCAGCATGGATTGAACTGAAAAAAGTGTGTGTGTGTGTGTGTAAGAGGCGTCTGTGCGTCGCAGTCTTGAGATCAGTGTGAGTGGCAGTACAGCAGCTGCAGCTATAACAGAACTGAGTCACTTCTCCACCATCCTCTTCTCCATGACTCTCTCACAGAGACCCCTCACACTGCGGTCAGTCTTATTAAACACACACACACAGTCAATGGAGTGAGTAACTCACACTAATCTGTGTAACTTGAGAGACGAACACATTTCCTGTTGAGTCATATACTATGGGAAACTGAGAGAGAGAGAGAGAGAGAGAGAGAGAGAGAGAGAACATGTGCGGTTACAAGCTACTGTGTATGATCCACTTACACCGGCACAAACATACTACCACCTCAGTGTCACTGCAGGGCTGTGAATGATCGACCACTCAAATAATACCTGCTCTGATGTGGTCCTGCGGGTGTCCTGCTTCTAGCATTTGTAAAGTACCAGACTTTATTGACTTTACTGGCTTAAAACTCATATTATTCTAACTTAAATGTAAGAGTGTTTCTCTTTTCTCCTGTTGGGCTGTGTTTATGGAGTGTTTGTGGCACTGCTTGATGTATACTCTTTTTCAGAGGCCATATTAATCAGTAGTGTTCTTTATTTTGAAATTCATTTAGGGATGAAGGATGTATAAGCCAGAGGACGCAGGGCTCAGTGTGATCCATGAACAGTGCCTGCATCACTAAGTAGCAAACAGAACTGAGCTAATATTGAATATTAGTAATACTCCATAGAGAAGAGGTATATATTGAATACAAACAATGTTATCTCTTTCCTTCTCTCTCCTTCTTTTATTGACACTATTTCACGTCTCCAAATCTCTCTTCTTCTCTGTTTATTTCTCTCTCTCTCTCTCTCTCTCTCTCTCTCTCTCTTTCTCTCTCTCTCTCTCTCTCACTCACTCACTCACTCACTCACTATCCTAATCTCTGCACTGTAAAGTGCTAGTCCGCGTTAAACTGTGACTTGTTTGAGTGCAGGTGATGAATTTACAGCACACACATCTCACACACACTCTAAGAGTAGGGAGACTAGGGGGAGCAGATGACTGCGAAGTTAATTAGAACATCCTGTGCCTCTCTTACCCCCTCCCTTCTCTCTCTCTCTCTCTCTCTCTCTCTCTCTCTCTCTCTCTCTCTCTCTCTCTCTCACTATCTATCTATCTATATCTGTCTCTGCCTCTTTCTCTGTCTGTCTGTCGTTCTCTGAAAGTCTTTGATGTGGTTTAGTGCCTGGAAACTTAATGAAAAATGTATAATAGACATACCAACCCCTCTCTCTCTCTCTCTCTCTCTCTCTCTCTCTCTCTCTCTCTCTCTCTCTCTCATCCCCTGGTCTTAGTCCTCCATGACAAGCTTGCTTTAGTAGAGCAGGGAAGCTTGCATCAGCTTCTTGTCATGTTTAGTCCCTGAGATGTCCCCTTTTATTTCTTCTTCCCTCCTCCTTTTCTTCTTCTTTTCTTCTTTTTCCCCTCTCTTACTCGTTTGCCAGTCAGCATATCCTCAGAGAGAAAGCATCAGACCTCGTCTTTCCTTCTCTCTCTTTCTTCAATTGTTCTGTCAATTTAATGAACTTCAGATTCACTTTTTGTCATTTGGAGCGCCACACGACCGTGCCATGTCTCTGTTCCACTTCGCTAAAACAACGAGGCTGTCAGAAAGATTCTCTTTCTCCTCCACCACGTTAGCCCCCGTGTTCAATTAAATTTCACTGTCAATAATTCAGCAAAGTGCATCAAGTTCATTTACAGAAGCAAATGAGCTGGGAAAACCTGGAAAGAAAAGTAGATTGGTCTTTTCTTTTTATTAAAAATAGAAAAAGTGGGAAAAATCCTACTGGAACTATTGTAATGGGATGAGTTATCACCCGAGGCATGCTTCCAGTCAGTGTGTGTATCCGCGCCATTAACTGCCTGTCATCTCCACTCAGAATCAGCAGCACAAGCTGCAGGTACCTTGCCCCAAACACCCAGCTCTAAAACATGGTCTCAAATACTGAACTCCAGCAACTCAACCCCAAACAATCAGCCAACACAACTCAACCCCAAACGAACAGCTTCAAACATTCAGCTCTAAAACATGGTCTCAAATACTGAACTCCAGCCACTCAACCCCAAACAATCAGCCAACACAACTCAACTGCATACGAACAGCTTCAAACATTCAGCTCTAAAACATGGTCTCAAATACTGAACTCCAGCCATTCAACCCCAAACAATCAGCCAACACAACTCAACCCCAAACGAACAGCTTCAAACATTCAGCTCTAAAACATGGTCTCAAATACTGAACTCCAGCCATTCAACCCCAAACAATCAGCCAACACAACTCAACCGCAAACGAACAGCTTCATACATTCAGCTCTAAAACATGGTCTCAAATACTGAACTCCAGCCACTCAACCCCAAACAATAAGCCAACACAACTCAACCCCAAACGAACAGCTTCAAACATTCAGCTCTAAAACATGGTCTCAAATACTGAACTCCAGCCACTCAACCCCAAACAATCAGCCAACACAACTCAACCGCATACGAACAGCTTCAAACATTCAGCTCTAAAACATGGTCTCAAATACTGAACTCCAGCCATTCAACCCCAAACAATCAGCCAACACAACTCAACCCCAAACGAACAGCTTCAAACATTCATCTCTAAAACATGGTCTCAAATACTGAACTCCAGCCATTCAACCCCAAACAATCAGCCAACACCACTCAACCCCAAACGAACAGCTTCAAACATTCAGCTCTAAAACATGGTCTCAAATACTGAACTCCAGCCACTCAACCCCAAACAATCAGCCAACACAACTCAACCCAGATGAACAGCTTCAAACATTCATCTCTAAAACATGGTCTCAAATACTGAACTCCAGCCATTCAACCCCAAACAATCAGCCAACACCACTCAACCCCAAACGAACAGCTTCAAACATTCAGCTCTAAAACATGGTCTCAAATACTGAACTCCAGCCACTCAACCCCAAACAATCAGCCAACGCAACTCAACCCTATAAAATGAGGTTCAAACATTCCACTCTTAAACATTGTCTCAAATACCAAACTACACATACTCAACTCCAAACAATCAGCCAACACCACTCAACCCCAGACAAACAGCTTCAAACATTCATCTCTAAAACATGGTCTCAAATACTGAACTTCAGCCACTCAACCCCAAACAATCAGCCAACACAACTCAACCCTAAAAAATCAGGTTCAAACATTCAACTCTTAAATATGGTCTCAAATACCAAACTACACATACTCAACTCCAGACAATCTTCCAACACCACTCAACCCCAGACAAACAGCTTCAAACATTCAGCTCTAAAACGTGGTCTCAAATGCTGATCTCCAGCCACTCAACCCCAAACAATCAGATAATACAACTCAACCTCAAACACTCAGCTTCAAACATTTGACTCTAAACACTTAACCAAAGCACTCAACCTTAAACACTCGACACTAATCACTAAGTCTCAAATACTCAAGCCCAGTTACGTAACCCCAGTCACTCAGCTCCAAAGGTTCAACACCATTCAGCTCTAAATGCTCAACCAAAACCACTCAAGCTCAAACACTTGATCCTAAGCCTCTAGCTGAAACACATCACATCTAAACACTCAGGCAAAATCACTTCACACCAAATGCTCAATACAAAATACTCTGTTCTAAATGAGTACATTTTACTCTGGTATCAAGCACTTGGCCCCAGACCTCAAGCCTCAAATCTCATCCCCAAAGCTTTCAGTAAATATTAAACCCAAGGAAGTCTGCCCCAAATAAGTGCTATACACTAATCCCAATAACCTATCCCTGAGGTGTCCCTTTCCAAACACTATGTTATAAACACCCAGCTTCAAACCTTCTTCTAAATCCTGAGGCCTAACTTTGTATCCTCAAACACATCCCCAAACACAATCCATCACAGACATTCATTCATCACATTCAGCCCAAACACTCATCCCTAACCACTCACCATCAAACACTTGTTTCTAAATACTTAGCCCAAATATTAAACCTCCAAACACTCATCCCTAAACACTCAATTTTCAAACACTTGCTCATAAACACTCACACATAAACACTTAGCCCATTCAACCTCCAAACACTGATCACTAACCACTCACCTTTAAACACTTGTTCCTAAACACTCAACCATAAACACTCAGCCCAAACATTCAACCTCAAAACACAGCCTAAAAGCCGTTAGCCAAAAGCGTTCATTGTCAGGCACTAATTCCTGAACACTAGGCTTTAAATATGTCTTCTTAACCCTGAGACCAAAATACACATCCTTAAGGCCTCAACCATAAACAGTCTCACTCGTTCCTAATTACTCTGCTTCAAACGCTTGCTCTTAAACACTCAGTTAAAACACTGAGCCCAAACAACCATCACTAAACACTTAACTACTAACACTTGCTCTTAAACACTCAGTCCCAGGTATTCAAGCCCTTGTTCCCAAACTCTTTCTCTCTTGTTCTTTCTCTTAAACATTCAATCAAAACCACTTGGTCCCAAAAAACACTCATCCCTACAGGCTCAGCTTCAAACACTTGCACCTAATCTCACAACCAAAAACACTCAGTCCCAAAAAGCACTCATCCCTAAACACTTAGCTACTAACATTTGCTCTTAAACACTCAGTCCCAAGCATCCAAGCCCTTGTTCCCAAACTCTTAAATATTTTCTTTTAAACACCCATAAAAACATCAATCCAAGACACTCATCACAAACCCCTCTGCCATATACACTCATGACTAAAACACTCAAACTTACTTATCCCCACTTCGTCACAACCACTAAACCCCAAATGCTCTCTCAATCTTTTCTTTCTTCTGAATTCTCAAATATGTTTGAGATGTTTCCTCTTTTCTGCACATAAATAATTTATTACATCAGGTTTAGTGTAATCTCTTTCTCTCTCTCTCTCTCTCTCTCTCTCTCTCTCTCTCTCTCTCTCTCTTTCTCTCTCTCTCCCTCCCTCTCTCTCTAGCTGAGGTTATTGCTTTTATATTTGCAGGCTGTGTGATATTATTTTCCGCTTCCGCTCGTGCCTTGTTCTTTCATTCCTGTCATTTATCTCAGCCTTGCCTTTCTAGAACCATCTCTTGCTCTCCCCCAGGTCCTCACTCCTCTAATCAAATAATACTGTTATTCATCTCTTCTTTTCTCCCTCTTCCTTCTTCCTTTACTCACCCTCCTTCTCTTCGTTTCCCTATACCCTGCTTTTATTGCATCACCTTTTCCCATAATGAATATCTTTGACTTGCTTGTCTCCTTTACTTTTGTGCCACACCTTTAATAGCTATTACATCTGTCTATCACTGTTATCTTTAGCTTCTGACAGCTCTCTCTCTGTCTCTCTCTCTCTCTCTCTCTCTCTCTCTCTCTCTCTCTCTCTCTCTCTCTCTCTCTCACTCACTCTCTCAAACTCTCCCTGTCTGGCACTCCACTGAAGAGAAGGTCAGCGCAATCATTAGGCCATTAGGGACAATGCAGGGAGTTTCCTACAGTGGACTGGATGAAGAGGAGGGGGAGGGCCCGAATACAGACCACAATAGGAGAGAGAGAGAGAGAGAGAGAGAGAGAGAGAGAGAGAGAGAGAGCAGCGTGTCTGTGCATTGCAGGGGTCAGTGTGGGTGCACTCCATAGAGATTTACCACCAGCCATGCTTAACCCGCATGAAACAGAGTGGTGTATGTGTGTGTGTGTGTGTGTGTGTGTGTGTGTGTGTGGTGTGTGAGAGGGTGTAAGTGTGTTTGTGCTTTGTGCTTTGCAATTTTCTCTCTCCCTCCCTCTGGAAGTGCCTTGCAGTCTGCCGTAACCTTTTGAAATGGCACATTCTGCCTGCGTCTGGCAACCGAAGGCGAAAAAAAAGGCCCACCCCCCCACTCTGACACCACTGAGAGCGCTCCAGTCTCCATACTTTGGTTTCACTCCACGCTTATTTACCATTTTACTCAATTACCCATGACCCCCCGAAACCAGTTAAACATTCGTTAATTGTTGATTAAAGACTTAATATATAGTTCTCAAGGAAAAAGCAGACCCTGCACACAGTAGAAATGGTTGTTTGTGCTCTCCTTGAGGAAAAGACCACAACACAAACCAATCCTCCCTAAAAAGGGCACTTCCTACCAAATTGTCTCCAAAACACCGGAACTATCCACCACACCAATGTCACATAAACTAGCATTCTTCATCAGTTACAAAACTTCACCAAACATAATAATCATAATAAGGAATATAATAATATATTGCATTTATAAAGTGCAGTTCAAGAACCATAAATCCTTACAAAACGAGGGTAAAGATCACCCAAAGACAAACAACATGCAGCAGTACAGAGAGTACCAAATAGCACAGATAGCAGAGGTGGGAGCAGGTAGCAGCCAGTAAACAGTGCTGAGCAGCATAGGTAAAAACAGGCTCCTTAAGTCGACACTCATGATAGGTGCCAGCAGTGATAGCAGGCTGTTTGCTGTTTAGCAGCAGTGATGAAAACCAGCTGCCTTAGTTAAAATTAGGAGCAGTGATAGCAGGCTGCTAACTGCCAAGCAGTGATGGTGAAAATGGACATCACTGAGCAACATTCTCAGCTGATAGCAGGCAGCTAGCGACTGAGCAGTAGTGATGATATCTGGCTCCCTCAGTCGATGTTACAGTTTTATTTTACAATTGCTAATATCACTTTGTCCAATGTTTAGTCACATTTTCAAAACCCTAAACACAATTAACACAACATCCGTCAGTTGTGAACTATACCATTAATACAATTCATGTTGTTTTCATAAAATATGCAGTCAATTAACATGTTCCTGTACATACGAGCTTTCCTGAAACGAAAATTATAGATCTTTCTTGTCTTATTTACAAATGTTTGCGCACATCATGACAGAAATAAAAATCTATTGTCCAAACCCTTAGGTACACTCTGAACCATCTACTTCTGGAACATGAAGGACTATATTGAAACAATTGAACCACACCTGATTCCAATCTCAATCTGAAACATAAGCAGGTGGTGAAGTACTGTCAGTGATATTGATTCATCAAAAGGGGCTTTCAGGATTGAGTGACCAATGTGGGTACACAGCACCATACAGGACGAGAGAGAGAGGTGGGTTGGGAGAAAGAAGAAAATAATGTCTGAACATGGACTGCTTCCAGGAAAAAGATATAATGTCTACTGTTTACTGGTAGGACTGACACATTGACACATGGAAAGTAATGTTGTTTATGTAATGCCATCAACTGTTAATATTTTGAAAATCTGTGTGCTATGATTGACTATATGTTCCTCTTGGACAGAAAACATATGCTAGTGTTTTGAACCAATGACTCTATATTGAGGTGGGTAGGTGTGTTTTGAGTGTATGTAGAGAAAGTTTTTTTTTTTTTTTTGGCAGTTTGAAACCTTAAGTTGGTATTTAATAAAAAAAATGTGGTTCTGAGAAGAAAATTACTTGGCTACTTGTGTGATGTTGTGTTGCTGTATTAAGCGTTTAGAAAAGTGTCTTGGGTATTAGTGAACACTTATCAGGAATTGTAAAAAACTGTAGGAGCAGTAATAACCACAACAAAAATGGGCTTCTCAAGCATCATCATTCTCCAATACCAGTAAAAACCAACTGTCTCACCTAATGATCAATATTCTCCAAACAAGCAAATAATACCATAACTTTCACAAGTAAATACCAGTTTCTACAGAGAACAAACATTAACATTCACCATGCAGCAGCTGTATTTAGCATAACCAGTATACATCATGAATCTCCAAACACTATTTTATTAAAAACAAAAATCTGCTTCCACATCCCATCATGCTCTACCCAACACCAAGCATCATCATACTCCACTACAGACCATTTTCTGCCTAACACCAGAATTCTGCCTGTAAACGCTAGCATTTCTCTCCAAACTACATCATACTCCAGCAAGCACCAGCATTCTGCATCTGCAGCCCCACCCTCCCTGCTCTCTCTCTCTCCCTCTCTCTGTTTCTGGAACTTTATCAAAGGTCAGAGCAATCATTAGGCCACGAGGGACAATGCAGCTTAAAAGCACTGTCTTCTGAACAACGCATGATATACCAACAATAACTAAACACGTTTACCCAATAATCACCATTTACCACCAATAGTATTCTATCTGTCCTCTACATTTTCCACCAAACTATAATTCTAGACCAAACACCATTCTTTACCAAGCAATATTCTTCACTAAAAACCAACATACTCCACCAAAACTCCAACCCTCAAACCCCCACATTCTCCACCAAGCTACACATTCTTTACCAAACATCACCATACTCCACCAAAGTCCAACCCCCAAACACCCACCTTCTCCACCAAGCTACATTCTTTACTACAACATTCTTCTCCAAACCCCTATTCTCCCCAAAAACACCATCATTTTCCACCCAATACCACCTTCACCAAGCACCAATATTCTCTACCAAATACCAGCCTTCTTCTCCAAACAGCATTCTTCACTAAACACAATTCGCCAATGTAAACCCAGCCACCAAACACTTATGCTGTCCACCAAATACATTTCTCTACCAAAGCACCGCCATTCACAGCCAAAAACAGCACTCTGTATTGGTATCTAGTTCATATATTTTGTTCTTGAGTATGGTAAATAATATTTCTACAGGTCACATGTGCACACACTACAATAAATACTTTTGAGAAATGAAAAGGTTCTGATAGTTTTTGTAGTTGGCTTTTGTTGGTTCCAATAAAAGAACATGGCAGAAGCAAATTGAACCAGTGTAAATGGAAGGGAATATTTTTAGAGTCTCCCTTTGATTGCACACAGGTTCCACACCAAACCAACGCTGGGATTTTCTAGTATTTGCTGAAGAAGCTTGGGCTGGAGTGTTTAAGGGAAAGCAAATGAGAGTGGCAGGAAAATTAAACATGACTTTACCGAGCTCATTTAAACTCTCATTCCAGATTCAACACAGAGCTGAGACTGGAGGATGCACTGGAGTTTATCAAATGTCACGCTGTCCAGCGGCCCATTGCCCAGTTTATGGAATCTTTGGGTTCAGTAGCAGCGCTGCAGTCAAGTTGATTACAGTCATTCATTACTGTTGAATACTGTAGCATCTCATTCCTTCCCAATCTTTTCCTCTGTGTGTGTGTGTGTGTGTGTGTGTGTGTGTGTATGTGTGTGTGAGTCTCCATCTGTCTCTGTCTCTTGTGCCTGGCAGTGCTCCCACTTCTCTATTGGCTTAGCCGAGTCTAATCATTCGCTGACTCTCCTGCTGTCTCTGGCTGGGCTGAGCCAGGCTAATCCACCCATTGGTAAATATCCACACTTAAACACATGCAGCTCATCTTTCTTGGTGTAAAGCATGCAGTTCCGCAGTACCACACACCCACCAGGATCTCTACCCATGGCTTCAAGCACCTCGTGAGCCCACTGTGAGGCTACAAGAGCTGTCTGAGCCTACTGTGAGACTAGAAGAGCTGCATGAGCTTGTCCTGTGGCTATGAGAGCCGTATGAGCTCACTGTGAAGCTACAAGAGTCATATTGACTAACTGCGAGGCTACAAGAGCCGTCTGGGCTCACTGTGAGGCTATGAGAGCTGTATGAGCACGAGAGCTGCATGAGCTACAAGAGCTTCAGGTTAAGAGGTTGCTATCTGCTTTTCCTGAGACCTGTGAAGCTAGTCACCACTTATTTTTGAGCTGCTGCAAATACAATTTTTGATGGCTAAACATGCGTGGAGGAGATCACTATTTGGTCAGTTATGTGTGTTAGTTTACGGACTTCACGTTGGCCAATTTCCTGAGAGATGGTGAAGGAAACTTACCCACTTACCTCAAAAGCAATAGAGAGAGAGAGAGAGAGAGAGAGAGAGAGAGAGAGAGAGAGAGAGAGAGAGGTTACGTGTGCTTTTGACATTCAATCTCACACATTGTCTGTTGATAGGGTCACTATTTTTTGTCTTGGCCATTTATTGTGTTGTAAAATGAAAATGATGAAGAACAACCTCAAGACAAAGGACCATAATGGATTTATATATTTCATCTCTGTCTAAAGAAAAAAACATGTATCTCCATTTTTGTTAAATGTAATTTAATACATAATTTGAACACAGTAGCTTCGTTCACATTGTGTGAAAACTTCATGATGAATGAGCCAATAGAAATACTCCAAATTTCCTTGCAATTCGACTTCCATTAAAGTCTAAGAAGATTTTTTTCCTCCTATAAAAGTTACTATTTTGGAAAGACATATCTGTCTTTTGACAGGGACAATTTGTGAACCATGTAGCAATGATTTTTGTAGCTCTTTAAATCTGAAAAGCAAAAAAAAAGTCATTTGAGATTTGAAGATTGAAGTTGTGTGAAGGAGTAAAAGCAGCAAATCTGTCATCCAAGAACATTACTAGAAACATTTCTGGAAACCATGAAGCAGAAAGCTACTGTGAAACAGTGAGTGACCTGCTGACACTGTACAGAGCTGCAGGGTTTAAAGTGTCAACTCTCATCTGGATTTTCTTCCCTGAGAATCTCAGCGCTGTCAGTGACCGACACTGAGAGCGATTTCATCAAGACATTTCCAACATGGAAAAGTGACCCAGAGGGACACAGAGCCTGTTGGACTCTCAAAAGAGACACTCCAAAAATCATCAGAAAATTAGCTAGTGTAACTTTTCAATAATGTGATTGTATTTTTAACTTAAATCTTTTTTTTTTAATTCAGCATCTTGCCACATAATATTTCTAACTCATTTGAAAAATCTAAAAACAGGTTTAAATTACTGATCCCCTGGTTATTCACTGGTCTGCTTGTGCAATAACAGATCCAACCTTCAGGCTCATAGGAACTCTGAAAAACTGAAACTGTGGCTCCTCTGGTGTGGGGAAGCTTAAACCTGGATGAACAGGGGGATGCCTCACACCCTGCTGAACTGAAATGTTCATTCTCAGTAGACTTCATTCCACCGGCATGTTCAATGTTGTCTTGAAGTGCATTCGCAGGTTTGTGTCATTTCATATAATTTTCAATCCAATGCCTGTGCATGAAAAAAAGAAACACATTCTACCTTTTCTGGAGACACAGGCCCAGTTTACTTGCATCAGTTTTGTACAAAGATCATGGGCAGAATGTGTCCAGTTGGCTTGAACCAGGCACCAAATTCTTATGTGTCATTGTTCAGCATACTTCAGTCTAACCACTCAATATTGCCCTGTATCTGTAAGCAGTGACCACACAGGTCAGTTCCACACTGTCAGAGCCTCCCACACCACCAGGAGTGGCTCTCAACATCCTGCCTCTTTGAACTCTGACTTCGTGACCATGCAGACCACACTCCCAACGGTTGACGTCATTTCAGGCCCGCAGTGCAGTGCATCAGTAGTCATCATTTAATTACACTGTAGCTGTGAGACAGTCATGTTTCTACCGTTATCACGCCGGCCAGAGGAGAATAAAACAGCTCATTGATGGCGTAATTTAAAGCAGCCCGTAAAAAATAAACCCAGGGGGCAGTTTATGACTTTTATTACGTAATTTAGTACCCACAGTTGCTTCGTTATGTTCTGCAATGACATTAGCCTTTAAATTTAGTCATGTGGCAGACGGTGACTTACAAAAACACGCAGACATTAGAAGGCAATAGCGGCGATAAAAAGTGAATGAATGACAGAACCTAGATTTCAAGATACGCCTCCTGTTCTTGGTTTAAAAAAAATAAATGAAAAAAAGGAAACAGTTTAACTCCCTGCTGACATTTTGAGGGAAAGAGACCGAGGGAATTAACGTTCTAGGTCAATTCACAGAGAAGTTCTCAAAGTGTGTAAGGATTGGAGACTCCCTGGATGCTTCTGCACACACACACACACACACACACACACACACACACACACACACACACACACACACACAGTGCAACACACACAAACTAAACTTTGTATAATCTAAATCTCAAAAACCAATGGAAAACCTTATTGAGTGATTGATTGGGGGGCACTTTCCTCATGGGAACCAGAAAATATTCCTCTCTCTCTCTCTCTATCTATCTATCTATCTATCTATCTATCTATCTACATGGACATATATGCACATTGACCCCGTAATGTGGGACTGGAGCCTGGTGGAGACAATGGGATGATTAGGTCATATTTCACACAAACAGAGGATTGTTTTATACAAGATAAGGACAATACATGTGTACATATACATACTGTATACCTCAGTGGCAAACCAGGACAGTTGGATCTAGGTATTAATTTCAGGACAGAACTCTCAAAATGTGGCCAAACAAAAAACAAACATGCAAAAAAACACTGGCATGTCATGTTCAGTCCCTGCTCTGCTTACTTGGAACCACGAGTGAACAGGGACTAAGAAAGTACCTGGTTCCAGGTACTAAATATAACTAATGGAATATCCAAAAGGCAGAGTAGAGCCGAGCCGAGTCGTGTAGGTACCATGTAGTGGAAAAGCATCATATCATTCCCATGAATATTTTGAAGTGGTTTAAATCTAGACACCAAGACTGGAAGCCATGTTGAATTTGCATGACCTTCGAGCCCTCAGACAGCTCTGCATGGTATTGTGATACATACGGCCACATGGGCTTGGACGTAGTTTGGAAAAGCATTGTCATTCAACACAGTCTGCTGCTGTATCAAGGAATGCAGTCTGAAAAACTAACACAAGAAGAAAAAATACATCCACGTAACCAATTTTATGCAGAAATGCCAGTGAGTTCTTTGGGCCCAAGCTTATCCAGATGTTCTGAAGAGACCCTGGAAACATCTGCTATCATCAGATGAGCCAATGTTTCAGCTTCATTTTCAGAAGCAAAACACACACACATTGAGTTCACCGAGGAGTGGGAAGTCTGAAGGTACCACTGAGAGTAAATGAAGTCGGATAGTGAAGCAGAGTTTAGCTTGCTCCTGTGCTTTACTTCTGCTTTACCCCTAGTTTTACAAAGTCAGAATATTTTTTTGGCTGGAAAATATATGAAATCAAACACACCCACACATTCATCTCCAAAATCCTCTCCCAGGCATGGTATCCAGCCTCATATATCCCCCTCTGCCTCTGGATCACGGCCTTGCCTCCATCTGTCTACTCCACCTTCCTCTTCCTGTGTCCGTTCCGATCTCGCTTACTCTCGCTTACTCTCCCGCTCTTCCTCGCCTCACCCTCCTCCTCCTCCACTCCTCTTGATCTTCTTCTTCTCAAGGGTCCTGTTCTAATTCAGGCCTTTTTCCTCCAACCTACTTTTTCTGCTCTCTAATCCCTTTCCCCACTTTGACTTTACTGGTTGGACAGAGGACACGGGAAACGCCCGCTTCAGCTCAGATCAAAGCTAGAGCTGACCACTAGGCTTAGCCAGAAAGTTCAGAGAGAGAGAGAGAGAGAGAGAGAGAGAGAGAGAGAGAGAGAGAGAGAGCGAAGGAGAGAGAGAGAGAGAAAGAGAGAGAGAGAGAGAAATTAAACAAACAAACCTTTATCCACCCCCACACCTTTCAATCCTTTTTTCGTCCGTAAACACTCCGCACCCTTCTTCTGTGGCACCAACCATCTGTATGAGCCTGGAGCTGCACACAAACACACAAACACACCACCAACAATACTACCACTTCAGAACCCAGCTGGATGCCCATTGTGCCACCCTTAGGCCTCCTGCTGTGCACACACACACACACACACACACAGAGAGAGAGAGAGAGAGAGAGAGAGAGAGAGAGAGAGAGAGAGAGAGTAGCAGTGACACAGCTGAATCCCCTCTGAAGTTCCCACACTCTTTGTCTTAATGCTGTCATGTCTGTGGTGTACGTTACAGAGTAGATGTGGCTTTACATGAGAGAGCAGCTGCACTGAGCTGGCTTATCCTGGCCTGTGTTTCAGTGATAGGTCTTTAATTTTGTTGTTGTGTGTTGTGTGAAGAGCAGAAGTTTGTAATATAAGACTCTACAGGCAGTAATGATGCTTTTCCCATCAGTCAATTTCCATTTCAGGGATAAACTGCATTGATCGTGTTGTCTTTTAAAGTGGAGCACACATGCCGTCAGAGAGGTGTGACGTACCTTTTTATCTTCTATATAAACTTTCAGAACAAGCCTTGGGTATTTTGCTGTAGACATGGTCAAAAATCTGAGCTGAGTTACAAATCAGTGGAGTCAAGTCAAATCACAAGTCAATGGGATTAAAGCTGAGTAACTGAACAGCAGAAGTAACTAGGAATCAAGTCAGAATTGTTATACATTTTTAGGACACATTTTTTTAGCATGCAGGGAAAAAAATATGATTCTACATTATTGCCTCTGTTCTTTTGTCTAATATATTTGTGTTCTGGCTTTTTGTATTTGTGTTCTTTAATATCTGTTCTTGTCAATGTCAACTGACAGGATGAGGAGGGTAGGCAGGTTGTGTGAACTGGGATGGGTGGGTTTGGAAGGTTTTTGAGGTATGAGTGATGGGAGCATCTAAGCAAAATCAATGTATGTAGTTTGTTTCTGTTTGTAAACGTCTCTCTCTCTCTCTCTCTCTCTCTCTCACACACACACACACACACTCTCTCTCTCATTTTTATCTTATGAACAAAACTGTCAAAAACATGTTTTTGTTTAATAGAAGAGAAAAATAGATAATAATATTAATAATAATAATAATAATAATAATAATAATAATAATAATCATGGAATTTAAAAGAAACAAAAAACAAGAGTCAAGTCAAGTGTCACTTGGAATCATGTCATGAATCGTTGGAAACCGAATGTATGTCTAGTCCCCAGTCGTTTAGAATGGAGTGTGAATGAGATCCTGAGTCACTGGGAATCAAGTTTGAATTGGATCATGAAGGGAATCAAATCTAAGTGAAGCCATGAGTCACTGGGAATCAGCTCCCAATTATATCAGTGTTAACTGAGTCCGAGTTAAGTCATGAGTTACTGCCATATGGTTCCAAGTCAAGACAAGAGTCACTGGGAATCAAATCCAAATCAAATCATCACACACTGGGATTCGAGTTTGAGTCATGAGTCACTGGGATGCAAGTCAAAGTCTAGTCATAGAGTCTCGGCTCTTTACTTGCAACGACACTTGCGTTACTATTTTGCACTGAGCTGTCTGAAGCTCATTGGTGGAGCATATATTATTAGTTCTACTTTATGGAATGTTGACTGAATTCAAAGCCAGTGGTGGCAGATATTTTGGCATGTTGTCTCTATAGACTCTTACACCCCACCACCTCCCCCCAAAAAATAGTTGATGGTTCCTGCTCAATTACTGTGGTATCATCTGCATGTGCCAGTGTCTCACTTTCAGAGCCACTGACTGATGTGACTGTACACTCTACACTCATAGTAGCTCCATATTTCTTAATTCAAATGTAGTGTTGTTGATGTAGTACATAGAGTCCACTTAAAATCTATGGCAATCGTTTAAACCTTGGTTCCTCTCATGTTTTTAATGAGACCTTCCTTGCCACTGTGGCCTTGGCAGATCTCAGCAGAGGCCGGGGCCAGGTATTCTGTAAAGCTGCTTTATGACAAGACCAGCTGCACTTTGTTTATAAAATCAATTGAATTGAACTATCAAAGAAAGATGTAAATATAAAATAATATATGTTAAATAAACCCATATTTTGCATCTGAGATGTTTCTGCATATGTGTTGGAGGTGTTTGTTTGGGTTCCTTGCTCTATCAGCTGCTGATGTAATTACATATTGCTGCTGTACGCTGACATGCAGTGCATATTTACCACGACAGTGTGAACGCTGCTTGAGTCAGAATCCATTTGGAAAGAGCAACTGGGAGCAACATCAAAGATCAGATATAAGGTAAAAGTTCTTAAATCTGTTGTGATTTCATTTAGCATGAAAACTAGCCTAAAACAGCACACACAGAGATTTATTCCAGAATAAAGAAAGATTGATTTCTGTATCTGACAGTAACAAGATTTCCAAATATTAGTAGAGATTTTACTAAAAATAGCACTCCAGATTTTCATACAATTTATATGTTGTTCCCCATAATTCCTAGGTAATTTATGTTTACTAATCAAGCTCACATTCACTGGTGGCACTGTTTAACTAAATCAAAACAAACACTATTATGTACCCAAGAGCTACAGAAGACAGCACTGTTTTCTGTTAGCAACACACTCAGAAATAAAGGTATTGTACAGGTACATTATTTTCACCAAAGATACAAACAGTGTAACTGTAACTGTCCCATTTAAAGTTACAGCAGTGATATTAAAGTCCCGTTGGTTCCATAAAAATATGTTACATTATTTTCTCCAGAAGGAGAGGTGAATATTTGTAAGCTTTTATTTCAGAACTGTGTAAAATAAAACAACATAATAAAACTGCAGGAGATGAAATGGGGCGTATGAAATCAACACAACTTTAAAATCTACAATTAATATAAAATGTGATACAATTATGTTCCCTAAATAGAAGTAATGAATATGTGTCCTTGAGGGTACTGCCACAATGACAGTTTTTCTGAGAGTGTAGTGATACACAAGCACAAATCACTGCTATTTCTAACATTTTGGAGCTTAGTCTTAGGTTTATGGTTAAGTTTAACATTAGGATTATGGTTAGGGGAAATTTATGGCAGATTTTTCACACTGGGTTTCCAGAAATTCATGTGAACTGGTCTCAAATCTGTTTCACTAAAAAGAGCATTTGATAAATACATTGTGTAAGAGTGTATTTAATTGACAAAAACCATCCTTAAACATTAATTACCCTAATCCTAACCATAAACTCTCAAACCTAAGTGTAAAAATAAGTGTAAAGTCTAAAAACATAGAAAGACAGTGGTTTGTGTTTGTGTAACATTATCCCTAACAGAAAACTGCACAACTTTTGCAGGTTTTCTTTGGGTATCAAGCCACTCTCAGAGATGATCAGTGTTGTTTCATCTTATTGGACTGCACAGCCACAGCCACACACACCACCAACCATGAGTGTACGGTCACTGTACTTCAGTTAAAAACCTCCCTAGAGTCTGTAAATATGCCAAACTATGATGATGAAAAATGTTCAGGAGACAGAAGTCTAACACAGTGCTGAAAGAGTGGGAAAAAGGTACCCAGTGGTCAGTTGCTATAAATAACCGATTTTAAAATAACACACCATCAGACATAATGAGCGCAGGGCTGTTCAAAACACTTTAAGCCAGACATTTAAAAAAATAATAATAATAAGACAACCAGTACAGACCCCTGTTTACCTCATATAAACTGAGAACTGTAAATAGCCCATTTACCAACTGCCCATAACCCATGTCCAACTTGACCTTACCTCACCCCAGTTCAAACCTTTATATTCACAAGATGTACTTGGCAAAGATTTCAGAACCTTATTTTGGGTTCCTTTGATAGATAACATTCTGGTTTGTGTTCCCTTGTGTTAGCTAATGTACTGAGTCACTAATCTGGGATTTGTTGAGGATGATATTTAGTGTGCTGCTCCATTAGAAGTGATTGGTGATGCAGACTGAATGTGAGAGCAGAACAGCGAGATCCTTCAATCCACTCGTACATTTATGTCTGCTCAATTTCCCTACTGAGTGTGTGTTATTATCTGTGATTACAAGTGTGGGTGTTTGTGTGTGTGGGGGGGGGGGGGATTGGGGGGATTTCTGTTTATTATTTATTATTTAGCTTTGCTTTCTAGTTTAATGGTTGGTTCAAATATAACATAATTGTATGATGCTTAGGGTGGCACGGTGGTGCAGCAGGTAGTGTTGCAGTCAAACAGCTCCAGGGACCTGGATGTTGTGGGTTCGAGTCCTGCTCCGGGTGACTGTCTGTGAAGAGTTTGGTGTGTTCTCCCTGTGTTTCCTCCGGGTGCTCCGGTTTCCTCCCACAGTCCAAAAACACACGTTGGTAGGTAGGTCGGCAACTCAAAAGTGTCCATAGGTGTGTGAGTGTGTCGCCCTGTGAAGGACTGGCACCCCCTCCAGGGTGTGTTCCTGTCTTGTCCCCGCTACCCTGAACTGGCTAAGCGGTTACAGACAATGAATGTATGATGCTTATATTTTAGAAGTAAGATATATTTGAAGTCTTTAGTAAGATACACCTAGGAAAATGAAATCAAGGGTCAGTGTTCTGTAGGTGATCCTTATTTAATATTTTACATTGTGTAAGTATTGTATATTGTATCATATTGACCTGTAAAAGCTGTTGAAAGATCCTACATCAGCAGAGTTGTATTTGTTGCCAGTTCAGCAGATCCATGTCTGCAAATGTCTTGGCTACTTTATGTCATCATTTCACGGTAAATAAGATGATTAAATACATCACCTAGTCAATGCAGGAGAAGCAGGGATTTAGCTACAGAGACCTTTTCATTATATGTTTCTCACTGTGTCTCATGACATTTTTAACATGTCAGCTTCTGAAAGATATTTTACTTTAGATATATTTCTTCAAGAAAAATGTGCCGAAACAAAAAGTTCTTGAGGTCAAGGTCTTTGTATGTTACAGCTTGTAGTTATTTTATATTTAACATGTGAGCTCCCATCCACTGGAGGCACTGTTTCATTAAATCAACATACACACTCTCGGACATGTACACAAAGAAGAATTACAAAAACAGTGCTCTAAACTGTTGTAAAAGAATAAGCCCTTAGGATCTAAACATTATAGTTATTGTAAGGTTTAGGGTTAAACTTACGGTTATAATTATTATTAATTTATAGTTATATTTAGGTTTAGGTTTAGAGTCATGGTTATGGTTGTGTATGGCTGGTTATGGTTAGGGCAAGTGTTGAGGCAGTGTTAAGGCTGGTTTTACAAACTGGGTAGGGGGTAGAAATTCATGTGTACGTGCATGAAGTGTGAATTCTATCTTTAGTACACATTGTATCAATTCTGGGAATGGTCTTTTAGCAAAATATGTACAAATTAAGGTTAGGACCAGACCTGCTGAAATACAATACAATCTGTAATGCTGTGCAGTGATGAAAAGGCCAGAGTCGATGGATAATTATCAGGACTGTGATGTGGCCGTACACAGCTGATGGCAGCTCACATTATCAATAAAAGTATGACACCTCTCATCTCATCTCATCTTCTGCAGTGAGTCGGAAGCTAGCGCTAGACACAAACTCATTCTGGACATCACACACTCACCTAGTATGTCACACACTCCCAGCTGTGCACAGTTTCACACACACATTCCACCTATCAACATATGTTTATTGGACTGTGAGAGGAAACCAGAGCACCCAGTGGAAACCCACGCAGACACAGGGAGAAAGCATCAAACGCTTCACCAAACTCCTTCTGCCACCTTTCATGTGCAACATCTTTATTCTAATACAACATCATGTTATCCTTCTCCCTAATGACCTCAGGGCCAGCTGAGCAGGTGTGTGTGTGTGTGTGTGTTTGTGTGTGAGTAAGTATTGGTCTGCTAAGGGTATTTGAAGTTGTAAAATGTATTTACGATATTCTCTCTCTCTCTCTCTCTCTCTCTCTCTCTCTGTGTGTGTGTGTGTGTGTGTGTGTGTGTGTCTGTGTGTGTGTATGCATATGTGTGTGTGTTTGGTAAGTGTATGTTCAGATTCCATCATTTCTGGGTGTGTTTGTGTGAGTAAGAGCGAGAGAGAGAGAGAGAGAGAGAGAGAGAGAGAGAGAGAGAGAGAGAGAGAGAGAGAGAGAGAGAGAGAGCGAGAGAGACTCTGATTAAAGTGAAGCTGCAGTAATGAGTGTCCCCTGCTGAATGCTTCTGCTGCTCATTACTGCAACAACTAATGGATCACAGCACTGACCACACTGGCCACACCAAGACCAGAACTCAGGGATGACCCTCATAGAGAGAGAGAGAGAGAGAGGATGGATAGATGATGAAAGAACAAGAAAGAGTAAATACGGATGATGGAGTGATAGATAGATACTAGTTGTTACTTAAGAAGGACAAGGCTAAGAAAGGAGAAAGGAGGATTGGATGATATAGAAGAGTTATTAATATATTCATATTTCAGTGTAAATTATGTGTAAAACTATTATTTATTTACTACGTATATTTAACTTTAACTGTTACAAGACACATTATCTCTTTTCTCTCTCTCTCTCTCTCTCTCTCTCTCTCTCTCTCTCTCTCTCTCTCTGTCATCCATCTGCATTTGGACAGTGTAGGGTCATAGAGCAGATGTTGGTGGGTGGGGGGTAAAAGGGAGGGTGTATAAAGACCCCACAGGGGGGCACCATGAACAGCTGTGCTTTGTCTGTCCAGAGCCGGCCATTGTCTGGACAGATAGATATGGAGAGAGCAGAGGGGTGGGCAGATGGTCTGTGCTCCTATCTACATTTAAAGCTTAATCTGAGGTGGAGTCGGAGTCACTCCACTGACCGGCACTTGCACGTACACTGTCTAGCCCCAGCTCTAATTACTGAACTGTGTTACTTGTCATTTGAGTGGTAAATAAAATGGCTATACGCAACGATCAGCCAAAACATTAAAATGGCCTCCTTGTATCTACACATATTGTCCAATTTATCAGCTCCACTGAACATAGAGGTGCATTTTATAGTTCTACAATTACAGGCTGTAGCTCCGTATAATTACAATGGTTAAGACAAGCTAATGTCTCTGATTTTATATCTACAAAGTGGACCAACAAGGTAGGTGTGTCTACAGAGTGAACAGTGAGTGGACACAGTTTTTAAAATCGCCATAAGTTTAAAGGCGACATTCACGAGTTAATAATTATAGTAATTAAAAAAAACACTTTTTATCAGATTCTGAGGATTGTTTCTTACCATTTGCTAGCTCTCCAGTCAGTTTGCACTCAAAAACAGTCTAATGTGTTTACGAAGCCCAGATGTCTGTAAATGGGTAAAAAAAAAAAAGTGTCTCAGTCAGGAATGCTAGGATTTATCTCTCTGCTCTTGAGGATTTTACACAATGAGAAATGAGATGAGGATATTGCTCTATTCCCTATAGAAGGGTATTACTGACTTATTTCTGCTGTAGAAGGAACTGACTTTAAATTTGAGAGAGCGTTAACTGCATGAAAGTAATCACAGACCTACTAAACTAAACAAGATGAGTAACAAATGAGTTTCTGTGGTAATTCAAGCACTGAATAAAAACACACAAATATAAATTCAGCCAAGGTACAAACAATAGTTGTTTCCCACAATTGTAGACATTCCCTTTAAGCAACTTCTGCTGTGTTTGATTCATTCATACTCACATAACAAATACCACCACATCACCCCTGACCATACTGGAGCACTCTGTAGTTCTACAATTACAGACTGCCACCTGGTTCTCTGCATGCTCTGCTTGCCCCTTCTTACCCTGTTCTTCAATGCTCAGGACCCCAGAGGACCACCATAGCGCAGGTAGATCATTCTCAGCGCTGCAGTGACACTGATGTGGTGCTGATGTGTTCTCTCATCAGTGTTCTCTCCCTATACCCAGCTTGCACTACATAACTACAGTACAGAACCCTTGGGGAGCCATTTGGTGTCGACCTATCTTGACTGCAGGTCAATTTCAATCTATAAGGCAGTATAACCATGACAGCATTAGAGTCATTTCTGTGGAAATCCAGTCATGATTCTATGTTTACTCAGCGCAAAACAGATCATTTTCCATCTTAACTTCATTCATGAAGAGGGGCCAAATGTCCCCATAAAGTCAAGCTGTTGGTTTTGATTGTCCTGAGGATGTTTGGACTCAAGCGGCAGGAAAGAAAAGCAACAAAATCCTTTCTGACGGGCATCTAATACCGAAGAAACATTCTCCTCCACCACAAACAGTGACTCACCTCTTCATATCCCCTTAGGTATGTGTGTTATTTCTGAGTATATGTGCCTGGTGTGTGTGTGTGTGTGTGTGTGTGTGTGTGTGAGAGAGAGAGAGAGAGAGAGAGAGACAGAGAGAGAAACACTCTGCTTGCCAAGTCTTAATAGCAGCCATTCATGTTCCCCCCAAATCTCATGTAGGCCGCCACTGCTACTGCACAAATACATAAAATATTTACACACTCCTCCCCATTGTCTGCTTTTTCTGGGCTGTCTGTTGGTGTCCCGCTGCTGCTGTCTGTCTGAAAGCCCCTCCATCTCTCCATCTCCCTTCGCTCTCTGAGTGCTGTGGCTCAACCTATTTTTTTCAGTGTGCCCCAAAGAATTCAACTCTAAAACCCACATCCATTGCCTCATACACCACAATGCGAAAAATGAATGACTTCAAATTAGGATTCCGATACAAGAGTGCTTTTCAGATTTATAGGTGTCTAATCATGAAAAATGCACCAGAAGGCTGCAAATAAACATTAATTAGAGAGTAAACAGAGAAAAGAAATGTTGAGGATTCAGTGGTAACAGAGAACACTGTGAAATTTAAAGGTGGGTAACGTGACAGTGGTGCACTTCAAATTCAGAAACATTGTAACTCAAATCACAACAGAAACATGAGTGCACACAGATGAGGAGCTCTCATCTCTTATACATGCACAAACAAGTACACTCTAACTCTGAGCAATATGCATATTTAATTTTTTGTTAATTCTGCTTGTTTTTGTTTGTCTATGTCTATTTTATGTCAATTTTGTCTTTGTTTATTTTGTTCTAATTTTTGCATTATTACTTTTAATTTTTTATGTTGGCATCTGCACAAAAAAATAAATAAAAAAATCCATGCAAAACTGGGTGAATAAAAGAGATTGCGATTCTGATTCTGATATCTTCTTTGGGGGACACCTTATCCAACATTTCTTCTGGAACACCAAGTGTTAATAGCGTTTGATCCTTGATGCTGGATGAATTTAGACATTTCCACCAATGAGGAACCAGTTCAACTTCCATTTGTGATTCAGATTTGGAAACGTTTGACCTGTTCCCACCAACATGAATTGGCTCCTGGACCAGGAAAGTTTGTTGGAACCAACAATAGTAGGTTTGTCTGTGTGAACCATGATAGCATTCCTTGGTGTGTCAAGATAAAGAAGCTCCAGAAAGAGCTCAGAGCCTTAGATAAAGAGGTAGGTTGCAGTGGAAATGGACGCTGTCATTTACAGTTTGTTATGTAAATAAATGCATGGGACTCAAAAGTGTCCGTAGGTGTGAGTGTGTGAATGAATGTGTGTGTGTCTGTGTTGCCCTGTGAAGGACTGGCGCCCCCTCCAGGGTGTATTCCCGCCTTGCGCCTAATGATTTCAGGTAGGCTCTGGACCCACCGCGACCTGGATAAGTGGTTACAGATAATGAATGAATGATAAATGCATGGAAATAAACAGGCAATTTGTTTGTGCTTTTGGGGCTGTGATCATGTTGGATGCTTCTCTCACCTGAAAGAAGAATCCACCAAGCACTAAAGTACATCTGGTGAAAAAGGGCTGTACAAGTGCCCAGGACAGCGTTATTTATTAATGCCGTGGATTTCACAGAAAACAATTGTGTTGTTTGTGTTTTATTTGCAATAAAGTGGATGTCCTGCATTTCATTGCTAAACTCAGAATTTATCACATACTTCATCTCTGCTGTAGCATTTTTGCTGCATTAGATCTCTGCACATTATGTTTAATTGAGCTGCAGAACACATTTTTCATAATATATGCACTAAAAGCATGAGCAGCTTTTGCCCCCCTCCATTCCAGCAATGGGCTAATAGCTTTTTACTGTGGGAATGTGGAGAAATGAGATGTTAAAATTCATTCAGCAAAGTGGATCAAACTCTATTAGCATCCATCATAACAACAACCAAAAAAGTGTTGGATGAGCAGGTGTCCACAAACTTTGAGCCATGTTGTGTATTGAAGATGAATGAGAAACTTGTGCTCTGTGTTCTGTTGTAATTACTGTTGCTAGGAGGATTAGCTACTCTTCTGAGGAGGGTTTACATTTCAGTGAGGGTTCGATTGCATTCAGCCACAGTGAGGTCAGGTTCTGATGTTGGATTGGTTCTAGATGACGAACACCACTCCAACTCATCTTTAGAGACTCATCTCTCTTGAAAACAGCCCAGTGTAGGGCCTCACTAATTGTAAGCCCTCTGTTCACCATCTACTGAAAATAACAATAACAATACTAAATAGCCATTTGCAAAATAAATCACACCCAAATACTCACCCTATAGCAGTTGTAGCTCCTCCCACTCAGGAGGCATCATCAGGAGGTTTCTCTAACTCGGCGAAACTCACGGCAGGACTGCGGCACCACTGTAAGTTGAGAGGAAATATGTTTTCGACAGATGGAGTGGTGGTTCGGTTTTTCATTTTGGCTGGAGTGGCCCTTTAACTGCGTAAGGGAAATTGAGTTGTGACATAGGCGGCGACATGAAGGCTACACTGAGAGACTGCTATGAAACAGGGAACGAAGCAGAGGAACATCATTTCTACCTGGTTTTGTGCCTGGTTCCATCTAATAAAATTATGTTCCACAGTCAGTGAATATTTCACAAGGCAGGAGCAAGGCATATGTTAAAGGAAGTGTGTATTTGTGTGTGTGTGTGTGTGTGTGTGTGTGTGTGTGTGTGTGTGTGTGTGTGTGTGTGTGTGTGTGTCGAAATCCCATGCAGTTCAGCAGAGGAGACCCGAAGCAATTACAGGCAACATGCACGCACACACACACACACACACACACACACACTTGAGAGAAAATCTATGTTCTGACATCCTCTCAACTGCGGCATCCCGGGTGGCAAAGTCACATAGAGGAACATCACTTGGGTGGTGGATCATTCTCAGTCGCAGTGACACTGACGAATGTACAAGTTAGTGTGTGTTGCATTGGTGCGAGTGGATCAGACACCCAGGGCTACTAGAGTTTTTAAAGACTTCAGTGTAATAAAGCTGGACTGAGACTAATCCACCAACCAAAAATATCCAGCCAGCAGCGTCCTGTGTCCAGTGACGAAGGACTAGAGGACGACCCACACAAACTGCGCTACAGCAGAGGAGCTACTCTCTCTGACTTTGCATCTACAAGGTGGACCAAGGAGGTGTCTAAGAGTAGACACAGTGAGGACACGTTTAAAAACACGTTCAAAAGCTCTGTGGTGGTCCCGTGGGTGACCTGACCATTGAAGAACAGGATGAAATGGGAATAGAAAAGTATGCAGAGAAACAGCTGGACTACAGTCTGTAACTGTAGAACTACAGAGTGCTCTTGTATGGTCAGTGGAGCTGATAAAATGGACAATGAGTGTAGATACAATGTAGGTGTTCCTAATCCAGTGATTGTTCAGTGTATATCTTTCATCTCTCTCCATATATTCCTCTCTCTCTGTTGGCCTCAATATCTCCCTCTGTTTCCTTCTTTTTCTGTCTTTCTCACACTCGTTTTCTGTCTCTCTGCCTCTGTACTCTCTCTCTCACCCTTCTTCTTGATCTCTTTATATCTTATTCAATCCCTCTCTCGTTTATCTCTTTGTCTCTACTCTCCATCTCACCTTTGACACTTCTTTCTTTTGACACTTTTGTCTCATTTCTCTCTCTCTCTCTCTCTCTCTCTCTCTCAAACACACACACACACAAACACACAAACACACACACATATACACACACACACACATGCTCCTGTGTTAAATTCCATATTACACTCTCAGCTGGACAGCTGTGACAAGATGCTGGGATGTTGATTGATGCCGGTGGTCATGTTTATAAAGTGCTACTGTAAATCATTTACCAGTGTGTGTGTGTGTGTATATAAATAACATAAACAGATATGGTGGTCATTAGAGTGGTGTGTGTGTGTGTGTGTGTGTGTGTGTGTGTGTGTGTGTGTGTGTGTGTGTGCAAATGCGAAGCGAATAGGAACCTGTTTTAGTCCATCGATTGAACTGCTGACAACACTGGGAATTACAGCTGCTGTTTCTTGTAGAAGAGAAAATGTATTTGTTTAAGCTCGGCTGCTTTGGCCTTTGCTCTGCCGTCAGTGGTCTTCAAGCTACTGGAGCCTGGATCTTTACATTATTCCCCACTGCAGTCCTTTGTAATGAAACTGGAGATGTTTTCTGTTGTTTTTTTTTCCCCCTTTAACATACTTCTCACTATTTTACACCACATGCCCAACACACACAGCTTGTTTAATCTCCACAGAAATACACAAAACAAAACAGGATTCTACACCTGAGGCTAAGGTCACCATGTGCCAGAGGAAATATCAGCCCGAGGGGTATAAGGCCCCCAAAATGTAGGCAGTGTAGCAGTGGAATGTTGTTTGAGAGATGGAGCAGCATCTGATACTTTTGGGATGAGTTTGAGTGGTGTTTGTGATCCACAACAAATCATTCAACATTAGTATACATGAATTATAGCAGCTGCATGCCATCAAATCTCACAGCAATGTTCCAACATCTAGTGCAGCATCTAGTGAAGAAATGAGAATTTGTTTATTAATGAGCCTATAAAGCTTACTCAGTAAAAAGCACCCACTCACAATGGATTCATTAATAGCTCTTCAACACACTAAAAGAACATTAGATAGGAGACCAGAAAAATGTAGCTTGCCTGGAACCAAAATATGCTGTTATTCACAAACTTTTATTTTAAAAACTACCCACGAAGATCAACACATTTTGGCAGTGAGTCAGACACAGTGGGTCTTCTTTCAGCCTTCGTTAGGGCACCTGTTCAAATATAAAGCTGCTCCAATCACCAGCTTCACTAGCCTCTGATTCACAGTCAGAGTCTGGTTTATAAAGTTTGATTTTTACCAGCTCTGGGCTTGAGGTCAGTAACGAGAGCACAACAGAAAACAACGATGGATAATTACAGTTATAAAAGCGGCTTGTGTATAACAGAGGAAGAGGATCTGAGAGTAAGTTAACATTAATACTAGCTGTGTTCAGGGTGTGACAAAGCGCTCTAAACATGCAGCAAGTTAAAGTTAAAGTTAGTCTCTGGCTGTGTCCCAAACTGCACAGTGCTGCACTGAATAGTATATATATATATAGTAGTGTTGTAGTGCTTTCTGTAGTGTAGTATGTAAAGTTCCATAGTGTGTTGTTTGGAACAGAGTCTCAATCTCTAACATTAATGTTAATGAAATGCTGTACCACATCATTATAAATGCAGTATTTTACTGCCTTATCTACAGGAATCAGCTTACAGCTAGCTAATATTTGGGGTATGGGATGGGCTTTGACTCAGCAAATATGTGCCCCAACAACATCAAACTCACTCCTACGCCCTTGCACTTGCCTTTACTCATTTTTGCACAGATTGAAAAGTGAGAAGCCGAAGCACAGTTTAAATAGTAGGTCAATTTTCAGTATTTTTGAACACTGATGTTGATGTTGTGTGTGGTGTAATAATGTTAAGCTACTGATTTAGAGATAGAAGTTGATGTTAAATAAATATGAAAATTGTAAACTTGCATGTGTATTTATAACCATTTTTGGGGGGCAATATGGGACAGGTGGAAACTCCCCTTCGTCTGAGGTGGGGAATGATAGAAAAAGTTTGAGAACCACTGATCTAGTGTAAAGTCTTTGCAATGAGTGGAGGTCTGCTGGAAAATGGTGCAAAATTTCTAATCAGAAGAAAGGTCTGGCATTTTGCCTTTCCAATGTATCTGTTCATTCCCTGGCCACTTTATGTAGAGTTCAGCTGGCTCGTCTACCCCTAAACTTCTCACTATTAAGATACATCCAATTCTTACAGCTGTGTTGAAAATTGTCCGCCTCAGTAATATATGGTCAGCAGTGAGCTCTGAAACTGCCTAATGATGAACGGAGTAGTGGCTCCTAAAGGGTGCAACAGATGGGCTGTGATTGCACATCTCTGTTGTGAACCTGAAACCTTTACTTTTACCAACAGTCAATAGTTGTTCTGCCCTGTGGAGGACTGGCACTGTGTCCAATGTGTTTCCTCCCTTGTGCCCAATGATTCCAGATAGGTGCCAGACCAACTGCGAACCAGAATATGATTAATTGTTTACAGAGAATAGAAGGTGAATGAATCAGCGAATAAATTAATCAATATATTTTCTGTTTTGTAGCTGTTTTTTGCCATTTTTCCAACAATATTTCGAAAATTAGCACATATACAATTAAAAGAAGCACACCAGACATACCATTTCTCTTATGATGTGTTATGATTTGTAATTGATTTATATTCACTAAGTGACCTCCCCTCCACTGCTGCCACTGTTTCAAAAAATCCACTGAAACTGTCTGTTATGTAGCTGAAGAAGAATTACAGAAACAGTGTTGTAAACTATTGTAGGTGAATGTTACATAGGAGAATTGCAAGAGAAACTCTTACTGTTTCTAATCTTTTGGGCCTTAAAAGTTTTAAGAGGGCTACAAATAGAATTAGGGTTAGATTTAGGATTAAGTTTGGGGTTACAGTTATGGTTATAATTAGGCTTAGGGTTAGGGTTAGGGGCAAGATTTAGGCCTTTTTTCCACACTAATAGGTGTCGGAAAATGCTATGTCATTTCCACAAATGACAAACTATATTTTGGAAACAAAGTAAAATTCTGGAAATGACTTTTAGGCCACAAATATACAAATTCACTGATTATTCTGGTTCATGTGTAAAACCTGCACAAAACTGGACTGTCATTGTTACTTCTTGTCGATGCAGTTTTAACCCTTAAAGGTGATGTTCATGATTATGATCCAAAAACAGTTTTTTTTTTTATTCAGAAGATGTTTCCTTTTTGTGAATTAGAAACCAGTCTGATGTGTTTACAAAGCCCCAGTGTCTGTAAAAGAGTGCAAAAACAAACTGTCTCAGTTCAGTATGCTAGGTTTTCTCTCTCTCTGCTCAAGGCAGAGGCATCTGGAGGTTTTCAGACAATGGAAAGGACTCCAAATGTTGAAAACCACGACGATGAGAACATTGCTCTGTTCCGGCTCCATAGTTGGGTGATATTGACTTATTAATGCAGTTTCTGATTTCTTATGGTGGAAATGTTTCCAAACTCAAGAGACGGCTAATTGCATTACCAAAGGGATCTGTGTTAAATCAAACAGTGAATAAACCACAAAATGCAAACAACAGCCATATTCCTCAAATATACCATTGCACCTTAAAAAACACGACACTTCTGAATGTATACAAACTAGAAAACAGCATTTTCACACAGTCGTAGATGTCCCCTTTAAATACTGCTATACGCTGTAGAGGCTGAAACCTAAATCGCTGCAACCCTTTAATGCAGTTGAGCATGTTTTGACCAGATCAAAGGTGACCAGCACCGAGTAGAGGTGTGAACAGGGCATCTGACCACTTCAAACACCTTCAGAGGATTCTGGGGACACATCATCAGGCCACATCACATCTGGAGTGAGAAAGGTAATGCGCCATGATGCGTCCTCGAGAGCAATGAAGTATATTTTACCCTACTCAGTCTTCTTGGTGTCTCCTCTCCTGTGTAATACAATTGTTCAGTGTGTGGAAACGTAAGATAGGGGTCTGTGATACATTGGTCAGTATATGGAAGTGTAAGGTAGGGGTCTGTAATACAGTGGTCAGTATGTGGAAGTGTAAGGTAGGGGTCTGTGATACATTGGTCAGTGTGTGGAAGTGTGAGGTAGGGGTCTGTGATACATTGGTCAGTGTGTGGAAGTATAAGGTAGGGGTCTGTAATACAGTGGTCAGTGTGTGGAAGTGTAAGGTAGGGGTCTGTAATACAGTGGTCAGTGTGTGGAAGTGTGAGGTAGGGGTCTGTAATACAGTGGTCAGTGTGTGGAAGTGTAAGGTAGGGGTCTGTGATACAGTGGTCAGTGTGTGGAAGTGTAAGGTAGGGGTCTGTAATACAGTGTTCAGTATGTGGAAGTGTAAGGTAGGGGTCTGTTATACAGTGGTCAGTGTGTGAAAGTGTAAGGTAGGGGTCTGTAATACAGTGGTCAGTGTGTGAAAGTGTAAGGTAGGGGTCTGTAATACAGTGGTCAGTGTGTGAAAGTGTAAGGTAGGGGTCTGTAATACAGTCATCTGTATGTAGAAGTGTAAGGTAGGGGTCTGTAATACAGTGGTCAGTGTGTGGAAGTGTAAGGTAAGGGTCTGTAATACAGTGGTCAGTGTGTGGAAGTGTAAGGTAGGGGTCAGTAATACAGTGGTCAGTGTGTGGAAGTATAAGGTAGGGGTCTATAATACAGTGGTCAGTGTGTGGAAGTGTAAGGTAGGGGTCTGTTATACAGTGGTCAGTGTGTGGAAGTGTAAGGTAGGGGTCTGTTATACAGTGGTCAGTGTGTGGAAGTGTAAGGTAGGGGTCTGTTATACAGTCATCTGTATGTAGAAGTGTAAGGTAGGGGTCTGTGATACATTGGTCAATATGTGGAAGTGTAAGGTAATGGTCTGTTATACAGTGGTCAGTGTGTGAAAGTGTAAGGTAGGGGTCTGTAATACAGTGGTCAGTGTGTGGAAGTGTAAGGTAGGGGTCTGTAATACAGTGGTCAGTGTGTGGAAGTGTGAGGTAGGGGTCTGTAATACAGTCATCTGTATGTGGAAGTGTAAGGTAGGGGTCTGTTATGGTCAGTGTGTGGAAGTGTAAGGTAGGGGTCTGTAATACAGTGGTCAGTGTGTGGAAGTGTAAGGTAGGGGTCTGTAATACAGTGGTCAGTGTGTGGAAGTGTAAGGTAGGGGTCTGTAATACAGTGGTCAGTGTGTGGAAGTGTAAGGTAGGGGTCTGTAATACAGTGGTCAGTGTGTGGAAGTGTAAGGTAGGGGTCTGTGATACATTGGTCAGTATGTGGAAGTGTAAGGTAGGGGTCTGTAATACAGTGGTCAGTATGTGGAAGTGTAAGGTAGGGGTCTGTAATACAGTGGTCAGTGTGTGGAAGTGTGAGGTAGGGGTTTGTAATACAGTGGTCAGTGTGTGGAAGTGTAAGGTAGGGGTCTGTTATACAGTCATCTGTATGTAGAAGTGTAAGGTAGGGGTCTGTTATACAGTGGTCAATATGTGGAAGTGTAAGGTAGGGGTATGTAATACAGTGGTCAGTATGTGGAAGTGTGAGGTAGGGGTCTGTAATACAGTGGTCAGTGTGTGGAAGTGTAAGGTAGGGGTCTGTGATACATTGGTCAGTGTGTGGAAGTGTAAGGTAGGGGTCTGTAGTACATTGGTCAGTGTGTGGAAGTGTAAGGTAGGGGTCTGTGATTCAGTGGTCAGTGTGTGGAAGTGTAAGGTAGGGGTCTGTTATACAGTCATCTGTATGTAGAAGTGTAAGGTAAGGGTCTGTAATACAGTGGTCAGTGTGTGGAAGTGTAAGGTAGGGGTCTGTGATACATTGGTCAGTGTGTGGAAGTGTAAGGTAGGGGTCTGTAGTACATTGGTCAGTGTGTGGAAGTGTAAGGTAGGGGTCTGTGATACAGTGGTCAGTGTGTGGAAGTGTAAGGTAGGGGTCTGTGATACATTGGTCAGTGTGTGGAAGTGTAAGGTAGGGGTCTGTAGTACATTGGTCAGTGTGTGGAAGTGTAAGGTAGGGGTCTGTGATACAGTGGTCAGTGTGTGGAAGTGTAAGGTAGGGGTCTGTAATACAGTGGTCAGTGTGTGGAAGTGTAAGGTAGGGGTCTGTGATACATTGGTCAGTGTGTGGAAGTGTAAGGTAGGGGTCTGTAGTACATTGGTCAGTGTGTGGAAGTGTAAGGTAGGGGTCTGTAGTACATTGGTCAGTGTGTGGAAGTGTAAGGTAGGGGTCTGTAGTACAGTGGTCAGTATGTGGAAGTGTAAGGTAGGGGTCTGTAATACAGTGGTCAGTGTGTGGAAGTGTAAGTTAGGGGTCTATAATACAGTGGTCAGTGTGTGGAAGTGTAAGGTAGGAGTCTGTAGTACAGTGGTCAGTATGTGGAAGTGTAAGGTAGGGGTCTGTAATACAGTGGTCAGTGTGTGGAAGTGTGAGGTAGGGGTCTGTGATACATTGGTCAGTGTGTGGAAGTGTAAGGTAGGGGTCTGTAGTACATTGGTCAGTGTGTGGAAGTGTAAGGTAGGGGTCTGTAGTACATTGGTTAGTGTGTGGAAATGTAAGGTAGGGGTCTGTAGTACAGTGGTCAGTATGTGGAAGTGTAAGGTAGGGGTCTGTAATACAGTGGTCAGTGTGTGGAAGTGTAAGTTAGGGGTCTATAATACAGTGGTCAGTGTGTGGAAGTGTAAGGTAGGGGTCTGTAATACATTGGTCAGTGTGTGGAAGTGTAAGGTAGGGGTCTGTAGTACAGTGGTCAGTATGTGGAAGTGTAAGGTAGGGGTCTGTAATACAGTGGTCAGTGTGTGGAAGTGTAAGTTAGGGGTCTATAATACAGTGGTCAGTGTGTGGAAGTGTAAGGTAGGGGTCTGTAATACAGTCATCTGTATGTAGAAGTGTAAGGTAGGGGTCTGTGATACATTGGTCAATATGTGGAAGTGTAAGGTAGGGGTCTGTTATACAGTGGTCAGTGTGTGGAAGTGTAAGTTAGGGGTCTGTAATACAGTGGTCAGTATGTGGAAGTGTAAGGTAGGGGTCTGTAATACAGTGGTCAGTATGTGGAAGTGTAAGGTAGGGGTCTGTTATACAGTGGTCAATATGTGGAAGTGTAAGGTAGGGGTATGTAATACAGTGGTCAGTATGTGGAAGTGTGAGGTAGGGGTCTGTAATACAGTGGTCAGTGTGTGGAAGTGTAAGGTAGGGGTCTGTGATACAGTGGTCAGTGTGTGGAAGTGTAAGGTAGGGGTCTGTAGTACAGTGGTCAGTGTGTGGAAGTGTAAGGTAGGGGTCTGTGATACAGTGGTCAGTGTGTGGAAGTGTAAGGTAGGGGTCTGTTATACAGTCATCTGTATGTAGAAGTGTAAGGTAGGGGTCTGTTATACAGTGGTCAATATGTGGAAGTGTAAGGTAGGGGTATGTAATACAGTGGTCAGTATGTGGAAGTGTAAGGTAGGGGTCTGTGATACATTGGTCAGTGTGTGGAAGTGTAAGGTAGGGGTCTGTAGTACATTGGTCAGTGTGTGGAAGTGTAAGGTAGGAGTCTGTGATACAGTGGTCAGTGTGTGGAAGTGTAAGGTAGGGGTCTGTGATACAGTGGTCAGTGTGTGGAAGTGTAAGGTAGGGGTCTGTAGTACATTGGTCAGTGTGTGGAAGTGTAAGGTAGGAGTCTGTAGTACAGTGGTCAGTATGTGGAAGTGTAAGGTAGGGGTCTGTGATACATTGGTCAGTATGTGGAAGTGTGAGGTAGGGGTCTGTAATACAGTGGTCAGTATGTGGAAGTGTAAGGTAGGGGTCTGTGATACAGTGGTCAGTGTGTGGAAGTGTAAGGTAGGGGTCTGTGATACAGTGGTCAGTGTGTGGAAGTGTAAGGTAGGGGTCTGTAGTACATTGGTCAGTGTGTGGAAGTGTAAGTTAGGGGTCTGTAGTACATTGGTCAGTGTGTGGAAGTGTAAGGTAGGGGTCTGTAGTACAGTGGTCAGTATGTGGAAGTGTAAGGTAGGGGTCTGTAATACAGTGGTCAGTGTGTGGAAGTGTAAGGTAGGGGTCTGTAATACAGTCATCTGTATGTAGAAGTGTACGGTAGGGGTCTGTGATACATTGGTCAATATGTGGAAGTGTAAGGTAGGGGTCTGTTATACAGTGGTCAGTGTGTGGAAGTGTAAGGTAGGGGTCTGTAATACAGTGGTCAGTATGTGGAAGTGTAAGGTAGGGGTCTGTAATACAGTGGTCAGTATGTGGAAGTGTAAGGTAGGGGTCTGTGATACAGTGGTCAGTGTGTGGAAGTGTAAGGTAGGGGTCTGTAATACAGTGGTCAGTATGTGGAAGTGTGAGGTAGGGGTCTGTAATACAGTGGTCAGTATGTGGAAGTGTAAGGTAGGGGTCTGTGATACAGTGGTCAGTGTGTGGAAGTGTAAGGTAGGGGTCTGTAATACAGTGGTCAGTGTGTGGAAGTGTAAGGTAGGGGTCTCTGATACATTGGTCAGTGTGTGGAAGTGTAAGGTAGGGGTCTGTAGTACAGTGGTCAGTATGTGGAAGTGTAAGGTAGGGGTCTGTTATACAGTGGTCAGTGTGTGGAAGTGTAAGGTAGGGGTCTGTTATACAGTGGTCAGTATGTGGAAGTGTAAGGTAGGGGTCTGTAATACAGTGGTCAGTGTGTGGAAGTGTAAGGTAGGGGTCTGTGATACATTGGTCAGTATGTGGAAGTGTAAGGTAGGGGTCTGTGATACATTGGTCAGTATGTGGAAGTGTAAGGTAGGGGTCTGTAATACAGTGGTCAGTGTGTGGAAGTGTAAGGTAGGGGTCTGTAATACAGTGGTCAGTGTGTGGAAGTGTAAGGTAGGGGTCTGTAATACAGTGGTCAGTGTGTGGAAGTGTAAGGTAGGGGTCTGTAATACAGTGGTCAGTATGTGGAAGTGTAAGGTAGGGGTCTGTGATACATTGGTCAGTATGTGGAAGTGTAAGGTAGGGGTCTATTATACAGTGGTCAGTATGTGGAAGTGTAAGGTAGGGGTCTGTAATACAGTGGTCAGTATGTGGAAGTGTAAGGTAGGGGTCTATTATACAGTGGTCAGTATGTGGAAGTGTAAAGTAGGGGTCAGTTATACAGTGGTCAGTGTGTGGAAGTGTAAGTTAGGGGTCTGTAATACAGTGGTCAGTGTGTGGAAGTGTAAGGTAAGGGTCTGTAATACAGTGGTCAGTGTGTGGAAGTGTAAGGTAGGGGTCTGTAATACAGTGGTCAGTGTGTGGAAGTGTAAGTTAGGGGTCTGTAATACAGTGGTCAGTGTGTGGAAGTGTAAGGTAAGGGTCTGTAATACAGTGGTCAGTGTGTGGAAGTGTGAGGTAGGGGTCTGTAATACAGTGGTCAGTGTGTGGAAGTGTGAGGTAGGGGTCTGTAATACAGTGGTCAGTGTGTGGAAGTGTGAGGTAGGGGTCTGTAATACAGTGGTCAGTGTGTGGAAGTGTAAGGTAGGGGTCTGTAATACAGTGGTCAGTATGCGGAAGGCCGTAAGTATAGGGGTCTCTCCATGATATCAGAGTGTTATTCTCTGTGTCTGTGCATGTTCCAGTCTCCTCCTGAGAATTTGGCTGGGAGTGCGATCAGAGAGCGACACAGCAGCAGTGGGAAGGACCTCTTTAATATAGAAGCCGTTACAAAATGTAGGAGAAATGCTTCATCTGAACCTTGTGATTTCAGAATTATGAAATACATCATAGACTCCCCTCCTTTCTCATTCTCTTTCTTCATTCTCCCTTTCTTCAGTCTGCCTTTTCCCCTCTTTTCATCAGCACTCCCTCCTTTTATCCCTACTTTCACAATTTCCGATGCCCTTCTTCTTTAAATCTTTCTTTATTCTGTTTCTTTATTGTCTCCCTTTCCTTCTCCGATTACTGTTATTTTACTCCTTTTTCTTTTTGTTATTTCATGTCTTCCTGTATCTTTATTATCCTTCCTTTGTAATCTCTCTCTCTCTCTCTCTCTCTCTCTCTCTCGCTCTCTCTCTCTCTCGCTCTCTCTCTCTCTGGTGCTTGTGTAATGATCCCCCTACATAACCTTGTGTGAGTTTTCACATGGTCCTCAGCCCATCTGACCGAGCAGAGACACTTCACCACAACAAATAACAACCAGTGAAGATATAAGCCTCAGCTCACCCTGACTGTATCTGAGGACACTCCTGTCACAGAGCTGTAAAACTCACTGTTGTGTCATGACAGGATTAAACTGCTTCAGGTTTGGAAAAGCTTGGAAATAAAATAATATCAGTGTCGATATATTTAACCAGATTTGAATCAGCTCGGTGAAGGGTGAAGACTGGCACTTACCTCCTCCTTCAAGAGAGGCAGCACCACAACTTTTCAAACTGCTGTGCAATGCCATTCAGCAGCTCAACACACTCGGAGGAGAAAGCTCACTGCCAACAGTTTTCCATTTGGAGCCATCAGCCAAAGGGAAAGCTCCAGTCAGAGTCTGAATAAAATCTGTTTATTGTATTCAGTTTATTGGAAGTTTGTGAGGTTTGTAAATTGCTTGGTGACGTGTGGTCTGACAGTGACAATAAGGATTTAGAACGGAATCAAATCAGACTGACGCTGTGGTGAGATTTGATCATTCATTATACACTGAATCGATTAGAGTGTTGATTCAAAGTGAATCATTCTGTAGCAAGAGGTTTACACTTGTATTAGAACCAGTTTGGCTGTTCTTTCTTGACATGTTGTGTGTGTGTGTGTGTGTGTGTGTGTTTGTGTGTGTGTGTGTGTGTGTGTGTGTGTGTGTGTGAGATTTGGTGTGGTGGGGGTTCTGTGTGTGTTTGTGTGTGGGGGGGTGTTCTGTTTTGGGTTGTTTCAGTAGAATTAGAGCAGAGCTGGGGCTTTAGGCCTGAGTAGCAGATGGAGTGGGTCTAAATAAAAACACAGTTGGTCTGGATAGGTCCCGACACACACACACACACACACACACACACACACACACACACACACACACACACACACACACACACAATGGAGCCAGTGTGTTACCCCGTGTGTGAGAAAACACACTAAAGTGCAGAAAGAACATATGAACCGCCTGCAGCCCACCCTCCATCCCTGTCCTCTCTCTCTCTCTCTCTCTCTCTCTCTCTCTTTCTCTCTCTCTCTCTCTCTCTCTCTCTCTCGTCTATACGTTTCTGTATAAGTTTCATTTTCACAGACTCTGCTACTTTTTTTCTATCCATTTTCTCTTTATTTGTCTCTATATCTCTCTATGATTATCTCTGATTTGATTTCTCTCATTCTCTCTGTCTCCAGCCCCCTCTCTTTCTCTATATCAATTTAATTCATGGTGCCTCTCTTCCATGCACTCACTGTTCTCTTATCTCTCTCATATTCTCTCTCTTTCTGTCTTTCCCTGTCTCCCATCTATCAAATTATTCTATCTCTCAATTTCCTCTCTCTCTCTCTCTCTCTCTCTCTCTCTCTCTCTCTCTCTCTCTCTCTCTCTCTCTCTCAGTCCCACTCCCTTTCTTAGTGGCTCGCCAGTTCCTGTCCTCCTTCCTTAGTCTTCTGTTTCTTATATCTGTCTGATTTTATCACCACCAACTCCACACACAAACACACACAAGCACACACACAGACCACATTACTACACACATACACTTACACACACACACAAACAAGTACATACACATTTAGAGCATTCTCTCCTAAGCTCAGTTCACAATGACAGTATATAATGGTCATAGAGTTTGTATGTAATGGTTTGAACACTTTCAGTTACTTCGCTGCTGGTTAAATTATTCATACCTCTCCCTCAAGCACTGTTTCCAAAAGCCCCTGAACATATTACTTTTAAAACCATTTCAAAGCTGTATTTGGAAAAGAGGGCTGTGATCATGAATTCTGTCATATCAGTACACACTGCGTGAGCAGCTGGGCTTGAGCCTGCGCAGCTACAGATGGCTTCAAACATCAAACTCCGAAAATGTATTAGGACGAAAACGTCATTAGTATAACAAATGTAAGTGTTTTTAATTACATTGGATGCACTTACTGCTGCCTCCTGTCATGTGACCTCTCTTAGGTCACACGTGCACTGAAGGCCTCCCATATGGGTTCCATTAAACACCAACAACCCCGCCCCCCTCCTCCTCCTCCCCCCAACCCCAACTCCCACTTTCTGTCTGCCTTTAGGGACCGGAGCTAAATAACACTTCATTTTGCACAGTGTGTGTTTAAGTGTGTGTTTAAGTGTGTGTGTGTGTGTGTTGGTGTCATGTGGGAGTCTTTACCCAATTATGTCCCAGAGCAAGGGGAAATGCAATGATGAAAAAAAAGTCTGAATTTACCATTATTTTGTACCATTATATATTATTTACATATATATTACAAGTCTACTACATTGCCATTCATATGTAATTACATTATTACAGTTGTGCAATGACCTACATTTGCTTTTCTTCTGAATCTGATTTTTGTAACATGTCATAAGATCTAAGTCCCTGACCTCAGTAAAGTTCTCATGGCAGAATTCCATCAAATCCTCACAGATGTTCACAAAAGTTCACACATTTAGTGCAACGCATTCCCAGAAAGGTAGTAGCTGTTGTTGCAACAAAGTGGGACAAAATACCAAATACATACCCCTGATTTCTTCAAAAACATTGGACAAGAAGGTGTCCAAATTCTTTCTGCGACATACTCTAGCTACAGAACAATAAGAGAAGACTTTAAAGTGTTAATGCAGGAAACTGGGCTGTAGTGTGGGGGCACATTTGGGGCTTTGGCCCTGTTTAGCTAAGGGAAAAGGCCAGTTTAAACACATCTGGTCTGAGGCTGCCTCCCTCCAACTCCAGCTGGAGACTGTGCCACTGTGCCCCCCTCCTCTACCCAAACACACATACGCACTCACACACACAGGGCTGGGTTGGGGTGGGTAATTACCACAGCACCGCCGGCCGTGTGCTGACCCCCCTGGGGGCCGCTGGCCAGGGGACTGTTTGAGCAGTTGTGTTTTCTTTGTGTGGCCGGATCTGCTATCACATTACTGCATACATGCTGATACAGCACAGAAACAAGAACCCCCCCCCCCCCCCCCCCCCCACACACACACACACACACACACACACACACTCACACACAATCACACACACTCACACGCACCAGCCAATCCCCCTGGACCCCTACTTTCAGACAGGCAAAACACCAGCTCCCTCCATATACCCCTCAGCCGTCTGTTGATTCATTCATTCACTGGCCTGGGCAGTACTCTCTCCCGTGTTCTCTATTTCACTCATCTCTTTTCACTCTCTTTCTCCTTTCTCCTGTGAGCGTCTGTCTTTCATCCTTTTTATCTCTTTTACCTCTCTCTTTGTGTTCATCACTTCCTCTCATTTTTCTCTCCCTTTGTCTTTGTCTCACCTCTTTCCTTCCTCTCTTTCTGTATCTCTCACCTTTTCTGTCTACTCTCTCTCCTTCTCTCTACTCTCTCTCTCTCTCTCTCTCTCTCTCTCTCTCTCTCTCTCTCTCTCTCTCTCTCTCTCGCTCTCTCTCTGATGTTTGCAGATTATATTTCCAATTGTCCATCCTGCCAATCCCAGTTTAAGCTCCAAGTTGTAAAACTGATACAGGCCATCTGTCTCTCTCATTCTATTTTACTCCCCCGTCCTCATTCTCTCTCTCTCTCTTGTTCTCTCTCTCTCTCTTGTTCTCTCTCTCTCTCTCTCTCTCTCTCTCTCTCTCTCTCTCTCTCTCTCTCTCTGACTCAGATTCAGATTGCAATCACCACTTTTGCCAAAGCAATGACAATAGCACTCTATGCTAATCATATTAAAGACTAATTTAAGACTCTGTCACTTTCCCTCTTCTGTCTCTATTCAGCTCTTCTTTTTCCATCTGCTTTCTCTCTCTCTCTCTCTCTCTCTCTCTCTCTCTCTCTCTCTCTCTCTCTCTCTCTTCTCTCTCTCTCTCTCTCTCTCTCTCTCTCTCTCTCTCTCTCTCTCTCTCTTAGAATTAGCATTGCTCTGACCCTGCTCTTGGCAGAAAAGCTGAAATCACATCAGGCTGAATTTGTCACAGATCAAACAGCCTCAGAACACACACACACAGACACCACACACACATATGCACATGCACACACACACACACACATACCCACACCCCCACAGGTTCATGAATTCATGATCAGCAGCAAGAAAAAGGAGAGAAAAATGACTGTAGGAGGTAAAGAGGAGGGAAGACAAAAGAAGAGAAGAGAAGAGAAGAGAAGAGAAGAGAAGGATACTCTTGTCATCCCTCTGGCCTGTGTCTTTTCCCCTGTTTCCTGATTCAGAGTTTCATTGATGCTTTGGGAATCGGATCCCCCAGCCAGGGGTGTATGGTGGAGATGTGTGTTCCTGGGGGTCAGGGTGTTTTCTCTGAAGGCCGCGGGCAGCTCGTAAAGTCAGCAGCTCTGAGTATTAGGCTGGAATAATAATCCTGCCTTTATTAGGGAGTGGAGGGAGGGAGGAGGCTGGAGCACAGTAATAAATGTACAATTCATTGTGGTACAAAAGTGCTCTGTAGTACAGCAGACTGCAGGCTGTTCCGCTCAGCACCCCACAACCGCTTCACTGGAAAACTGCTCAAGATGGCCAGATAAACACGTTCCTGTGTGTGTGAGTGTGTGTGAGTGAGTTTTCCCCCATGTGCCATCATGCTAATATCCATCTCTGGGGGCATATTAAGCACCAATGTTGTATATATAGAATATGTTGTTTCATGCAGATGTTTCCAAACAGTCACTGACTGTAATCACTCTTTCTTTCATTCATTCAGCTTCTATAACTGATTCATCCTGAACTGGGTCATTGTGGATATGAAGCCAACCCAAAATCATTGGGTACAAAGTAGAAACACATCTGGTTCATTAAAGGACACCACACACTCACCCAGTCATTCGCTCACACCTGTGGACAATTTCAAACACTCACCCAATCACTCACTGATTCATATATGTCGACATTTTCACAGATTCACCCAGTCATTCACACACTCACTGCTGTGAACAGTTTCATACACACACACAGACGCACAGTCACTCATACACACATATGTGAACAGCTTCACACACTCATCCAGTCACTCTGACACACACATACACACACTCTGTGGACAATTTCACCCAGTCACTCCCACACTCAAACCAGAGGACAGTTTCACACACTCACATGGTCACTCACACACTCAAACCAGAGGACAGTTTCACACACTCACACAGTCACTCACACTATCTCAGCAGTGGACACTTTCACAATGGAGGGCTTTATACTGTACCCTACACTTTGTATTGGACAAAGTGAGCTTAGGTTTGGGGCGGCATGGTGGTGCAGCAGGTAGTGTCGCAGTCACACAGCTCCAGGGGCCTGGAGGTTGTGGGTTCCATTCCCGCTCCGTGTGACTGTCTGTGAGGAGTTGGTGTGTTCTCCCTGTGTCCGTGTGGGTTTCCTCCATGTGCTCTGGTTTCCTCCCACAGTCCAAAAACACACGTTGGTAGGTGGATTGGTGACTCAAAAGTGTCCGTAGGTGTGAGTGTGTGAGTGAATGTGTGTGAGTGTGTGTTGCCCTGTGAAGGACTGGCGCCCCCTCCAGGGTGTATTACTGCCTTGCGCCCAATGATTCCTGGTAGGCTCTGAACCCACCGCGACCCTGAACTGGATAAGCGCTTACAGATAATGAATGAATGAATGAATGAGCTCAGGTTTATTAGCAGCTGCAAATTTATCAATGTTTTCAAACTCAGTCAGTGCTTTAAACTTTGTATAAAAGCGAAGGGCTGCTGTAGGGTGTTTAATAGCATGCTGCTGTTTGAACAACTTTCGCAACTATTAATCAGGTGTACAAGAAAAAAACAGCACACACAATTATGTACACACACACATTCATCCACAACTAGACCCAGTGGTCCCTAATCAAGGCTTTTAAGGAGCAGATTTTACACGGATTGTTTGATTTCTGCAGATCTGCTCTGACTGCGGAGAGCGATGCCACGCAGGTCATAATTATGATTTTAATTCTAGTAACAACTCTGGATTACCACGAGCCTGCTGAGATCATTTAACCCCAGGGTGGAAGTGGAGTCTCAAAGACCTAGTGCTTTACAAGTGGCACTTAACAAAGCAGAGTTTAGACAGCAATGTGCTTTCCATTTGAAATCACCTTGAAAGAACAACCGGAAATGCTGAAGCGTGTGTGTGTGGAAGATAAAGCTATTACTTGCTTCGATTTTAAACCCATCCTCGCTTCTTTTAGATATCATTCTGAAATAACCTGAGAGTCGCTAACAGACGCGTGGTGCTGGGGTAAGATTTGTGGCGTACAGCTGAAAGATTATTCCTTGGAGCGCAGAAAAAACCTGAAAAACCCATAACAAAGACACGAATAATGCGAGGCAATAAGCCCCCCGAGGCTGTGCGCTACAGCAATTTTACTAGAGGTAGTTGTCAGGGACAATGTAAAGCAAAATTAAATCACAGTAACACACAGGCATGACTGGATTATTGGTTTTATAAAATCGTCCAAAAATACAATATGGAACAAAACACAATGGGGAAATGAATCATTAAATTCCGTTAATATTATTAAAAGCCATTACTATAAACACTTCTTCCACCCAGCAATTGTGCACACTTCCCGCAGGGAAAGCTTTAAGGCATTGTAGGTCTTCAGAGCAGGACTAATGATATTGGGGAATTGTTTTTAGTTCATTTTTATTCAATAATAATTAATCATGCTTGCATTGTTGTGGTACATGTCATCATTTTTCCTCTGTGGAATCTTGATAGGTGCAGCCACGTGAGCTCCACTATCGATCAGATCTTCAGGAGCTGAACTGAAGGCTTTGCACACTCAGTGAACTAATTTTATGGTGGCACAGCCACTCTGTGACTCGGATGCTAGCAGAAGTACTTATTGTCATAGTTGGGTGTTTTATTTGTTGGTCTGATTTTGAAGTGGTTTGCTACTCATAATGCGATATGGTTGCCTAGCAACTTAGTGCTCAAAGACACTGAAACTGAACTATAGCGAAATTTGTCCATCTTCTTAAAGGGAAAATATTAAAAAATATATTAATTTGGAGATCTGGAGCTCATACCAATCCACAAATAAAAGAACCCAGTCAGTTTCATAAAAAAGTCATTCTGGTTTACTTGCTTCTTATGTAGAGTGCCGACACTCTGAAACTCATCTGCCTCCTTTTCTGAGTTGCTCCAATCACAGTGCTCTACTCATGTTTCATGAACTCATGAACTCAAGTGCATAGATGTTAAATTGAAGGGGAAAAAAATAACAAGTGTGGAGAAATAAGAATACTGGTTATATGATGAAAACAAGAAAAAAAAACAAGAATGGAGAAGAAACAGAACAAAGTAAAAACAGCTAAAAAACAAGGTTTGTACTCCTCGCTCCTCTCTCCTGGGCTCTTGTGATGAAGTGGGCTGTGGCTCAATCTCATTTAAAGAAACAGGAGAATGCCGTTGTGAGGTTTGATAATTTGTTAGCGTTTTACAGATGTTGTATTCATTCATTCATACGTTCATTTAGAACGGCAGATGATATGTCAGAAAAGGCTATGATATGTCACCTTTAAATGAAATGTACTGATGAGAAGTTGTTCCCTCTTCACTGTAATTATAGACTCTACTAGTAAGGCTTTAGTTGTATATTGATATTTCATTTGATTGTATACTGCCACAGGATCATTAGAATGGATCACAAACACTACTTTGTTCTCTGGAGACCTGGACCTATTACCACTATTTTGAGAAAAGTTGGAAATAGGTCCCTCACTCTAGAGAACAAAGTTCCACTTCTGCTGGAAGATTTATATCCCTCTATCCCTGTATCTGAGTCATCCTCATGTCTCCTTATGTATGTTTTTTGCTGTTGAAGCTGTTTGGCTGTTTTCATATGGGAGAACAAATTGAGTTCATGTTCCAAATCCTTAGACTCCCTACATGCATTTGTCCTAGTTGTGAACTTCTTGGCTTTTTCCCTACATGTTCAGAGGGTTTTAAACATGACTAGGTTTCGGCTGTGTGTTGGGGGCTTTCTAGCAATGACGGGATTCCAAGATGGCTGCCATACCCACTGGCACTCGGTGGAAGCGGGCGAGTCTTGGCTGGGTGTTCTCTGGCTGAGTCATTTGCTCTTTAGAGCTGTGAGTGTGTGTGTGTGTGTGTGTGTGTGTGTGTGTGTGTGTCTGGCTGCTTCTACATTCCTTCGCCCAAACAGCATAGCACAAATGCCACTGCAACAAAACCGGCTACACTCATTGGTATTGGCATGGCATTGGCACAGCCCATGCTGCCACTGGGCGTGGGTGTGTGTGTGTGTGCATTTCATTTTAATGTCTTTATGGGGACCAGAATTCCCCCACAGTGATGAGAAAGCATGAAACATTCAAAATTTTTAGACACTGTGAGAACTTTTCTCTCATCCCTATAAGCTGTGTCTACTCAAATTCATGCATAAACATCTGCAGTTAGCATTAATGTGAGCTACGAATGGTTTATTCGTATTCACTCATGGAAATGTGTTATTACATGGAAGCTGCTTTAAAATAGTAATCAGTGAAAATATTTGTTTTCACCTCCTTGCAGGGCCAAAAGTCCCACAAAAATTAACATTTTTTTTTAATGTGGGGAACAGTGTCTGTAATTAGTGTGTAATTACACACTGATGCTATTTTGTCAGTATAACTACTTAGGCATCCATTGCTAAAATACTATGCCACTATTTAGTCGCAGTATCTGTAATAACTATGTAGTTAAAAATGAACAACAGTGTAACTAACGATGTGTAACAATCAAAATCTGTAAATTTGGATTTTGAATAGAACAGTTCACATCGAAGCACTCTGACTGACTATATTTACATCCTGGAGAAAACCGGAAAGTTGGTGGAAATGGGTGGAATTCCCCTTTATGGTAAAAGCAGGGTTAGTTGCAGCACACTGTCAAAGAGAAGACCACTAAAACACCCCACAAAGACACTAATACACACAGAAATATGTGTGTGGGGCTTGATATAAGGGCATGGGTGTTGTCAGTGGAAAAGGCCCCTTACAGGAGCGACAAACATTTAAAACAACTGTTCAACCTCAGATTCATTCCCATGTTCCAGAGCCCTTTCATACTTGTTTACTGCATTTTCTTTCTCCATGAGATCTTCAGTAGTGAAGGTGTGTTGTGTAAGTTTCAAACAACAAAGGCAGCAAACGGGCCGCTGTGATTTCATTAAGGCACAGGCGTCTTACGGGAACAGCTTTGATTAAATTGCTCTATCCTGGAGGGTGGGTTCAGGCATTCATTTAGAAAGTGCTTCTTTTAAAAAAAAAATCCCTAACAGTAAACACAAGAACACTGAGTTTTCTTGAGTGTCACGCCATCACAGCCTTAAGGAATCTAATCTTGAGCAGAGGCAAAAGCCTCCATTGTTTGTTTTTAATGAATCATACTCACGTAACACATAACGCGTCTGTTTTCACTTCTCAGTGTTTCCCCCCTTTCAGTCAGGAGTTAGGGATTATGAATTTGCTCAAAAAAAAAAACATTGCTGAAGTCTTTCCAACAAAATGGAAGCACTGTGGTTTTTTGACTCATCTTAACTAAGGCAAAAGCACATACTGAATTTCACATCAAAGGTTCTGACCTACGCATATTTTTGCCCCCTCTGGTTAAATATGAACTTCAATATGTTAATAAAAGTCTCTGTCCAACTTCACATTCAGAGCCCGTGCCCAAAAATTTCACATCTTTATTAATATTACCAGCACAAGCTCCGGTTCCTAGTAAGCCTGTGGTGCTCTGTGTAGAATTAGAATATAAGAAATATATCAAGCCTCTGAGCTCCCACACGATTAGATGGAGATTGGATGGCTGAGGCACACTTCGCTAACTTCAACTTTGTACTCTTTCAAAAATTTCTTCTGAAAGAGAATATGCTTATTACATTTGAGTTGATAATCATAGCCGCGGGTAGAGTCACTGCCGCAGAGCTCTAAGGTCTCAGGGTCATGGGTTCAATCCCCACTTTGGGTCACTGTCTGTGAAGAGTTTGATGTGTTCTCCCTGTGTCTGTTTGGGTTGCCTCTGGATGCTCTGGCTTCCTTCCAAAATAAAAAAACACACAAAAAATAAAAACACAGGTTGGTGGCTGGATATTTTTTGAAATTGTGTGAGAGTGAATGGGTGAGTGCCTCACACCCAGTGATTTTAATGTTTGGACATCCTTTGTGACACTGATCATGATGACATTGTTACAGAAAATGAACAAATAAATGAACTGACATTTCCAAGAAATATTCTTGGTAAGGTACTCAGTTTAAAAAAAAAGAAAAAAAAAGAAAAGAAAAAGTAAGTAAAGCATGTTTCTAATGTCTGACTTCAGCAGAAGCCACTTTTCTACTAAGGGAGGTGCTATCAGCTTGTAATTTCTTTTCAGTCTAAGCCCCTCTTTGTGGAATGTATATGCCACCATCCTCACCCTTAACCCATTGGCCATTATTGTCATTTACCGAATGGATGATATTTTAAGCAGATTCCATCTGTCTCTGCAGCAATCAATGACCTGCACCTACCAGACACATTACAGTGTGACAGTACTGAACATTAAGTTAAAATCATTACTGAAGATAAATGTGGATAATAATGTGGCAATATCATGGAACCAATTTGTAATTACCAAAGGATTTATTAACAATTTCCTAGTTGTTTCTAATTAAAAAGGAAATATTGTAGCTATTAATAGTTTTGTAATATAAGGGTTATTACCCCATGTATTACATTAGTGTAAAACACTCCGTTTCATTGTTTCTGCTTTGATTCTGGCCATTTATGTCTTTAAATGAAGTGGCATAGTTACTGCATCTCACATCCACTGATAATCTTAGTTCTTATCGATCTGTGCTTTACCCGACCAGGGAATCAAACTCTAGTCATCTATGTAGAAGGCAATGGCTTTGCCCACTACACCATTCGCCTCTGGTAGTGACACCCCCACTCCCCATTCCTTCTTCAGGCTTGCACACGCATAGCTTAACAACTTTGCCAAGCATTTAAACTGTCTCATATCAGAAGTGAGCTCAGCATTTAGTCGAATTGTTTTGAATCTACAAGTCTTCAGCACTTTAATGGAACTATAAATTGCCGGGGAGAGACACAGTATCGTGTTTAGAGAAGTGCAGTCATTTTCTGGATTTCTTTTTTTTTCAGTCCCATTCCATGATAGTGCTACAAGCTAAAGCAGCAGCTAACCTTTCATAGCAGCAATCTCTTCAGCAATCATCCAAATTGCCAATGCACTTCTACTCATTCTAATTTTGTGCTACTCTCCTAATCCTAAGGGGAAGCAGTTTTTGGCACATTGTAATGTCATATTACTTCGCACTGACGAGCCATTGAAACTGAAATGCATCCTGTGAAAAATAGAAACTGAGATATATTCTTCTTCCAGTGTTAGATTAAAGGTCATTTCTTGGCATAATTCAAAGCAAAGCAAGATATTTATGGCTTTGGAGTTGTTCTATATTGATATTGCACTACCGTGAACATAGGCATTGTGTTGGCATAGGCATAGCCTGTGTAATCTTCACAGAAATGCAGAAAAAGAGAACCTGTGGAACAGCTGAGATCAATATTTTTGTGATTGACTGCCATCAAATCCTCAAAGCAATGTTCCATCATCTAAAGCTATTCTAGAAGAGTCGAGACTCTTACTGCAGCAAAAGGAGGACAAAGCCCCTGTTAATACCCTTTGATTTCTGGAGGAATGTTGGAGAACATGAGGAGAATTCTAAAATAAGAACTTTAGAGAAACTCTTTAAAATTGAAAATGGAACACATTGAGAGTTCTCTGATGTGAAGCAGGAACCTGTCTGTGTGTGTGCGTGTGGGTAGAACATGCTCATTAAAATGAGCATACAGCTATAGCCAAGCTGGCCAGAGGGAAACAGAGGGATGGTGGGATCCCCTGGGTCCCTCCATCCTGCCGTCTTCAGCACTTTCCATTGTACATTAGAGCAGTTGGGCTATTCACCACAAAAACTTTCAACCACACCCCAGCTGCGCGTGTGCACTATGCTCCCCATTTACACTTCACTGAACATTAGCGTAGCGGCAGAAAACCGAAGCATGACTCCACCAAAGGGTTGCTTTGTTGCATGCTGCCTTCAGGTGCGAACTGGGCAGTGTTGAAGTGTTCTGTGAGCAGGATCTCCTTCACCTGCCTGGTCATGTAGCTCATGCTCAAAATAAGTCATAAAACCAGCAGTCTGGAAAGAAGTTCAAAGTTATTTTTTGTTTGTTTGTTTGTTTGGCTTTATGTCAGGCAGCACACAATAGTTTTGCCCTATTTTACTGGTATTTTTGGGTATGCTTCCTCTCCAGTCTGTTTATGTGCCGAAAACCAGTCTAATGTGTTTACGAAGCTCCAGTGTCTGTAAATTGTTAAAAAAAAAAAAAAACTAAGTGTCTCGGTCCAGTATGCTAGGCTTTTTCTCTCTCTCTCTGCTAATGTCAGAGAAACTGCTTCTGGAGGTTTTATTATTAGAACTATTAGAATATTGAAAAGCATGTGATGAGGCTATTGCTCTAATCCTGCTCCATAAGTGCCTTTTTTTTATTTAATTTTTTTTTTATTTGGATGGAACTAACTTAAAATTTAGGACAGTGCTAACAGCATGAGTAAACACTGACAGAAAATGCTACAAAACTACACACCCTGAGTTACTAATGAGTTTCTGTGTTAATTCAAACAGTGAAGTTTGAATTACACAGACAAGTTAAACCTCAGCCATGTACAAACAGTCTTTATTTCCCTTAAACTTACCGGAGCTTCTGAATGTAAAAAAAAAAAAAAAAACAGAGAACAGCATTTCCCCACAATCACTGACACTGTGCCATCGCTACTGCTTAGGACAATGTTTCTTTGTCTCTGTTCTGTTTTAAATTTAATGTGCTAATGTGTCTCTTGATGCTGGTTAAGTGACATGTCTGTAAAGTGAGATTGGAGGGTCCTCTGTGTGACTCCAATGACTAAGGTCAGGATTTAATTATCTTATCTGTATAGTTTCTGTACAGCTTCCTGTCTCTAAAAGTTAGTACCTATATGATGAAGATTATTAGCACAGATATTCCTAACATCTGTATGAAGACATTCATAGTTGTTTTTTAGTAGTTTTACTAAATCAACACATACTATCTGTTATGTACCTGAAGAAGAATTACAGAAACAGTGCGGTTAACCTTAGTGGGAGAAAAGGAGGATGGTTAAAGAAAATCCTGTTCCTTCTAAATTTTGGACGTTAGTGTTATAGGCTTAAATTTAAGGTTGCTTCCAAAGGCCAACATAGTACAGACTACACCTGTGGAAAAGTGGAGACCATTTCAATGTTTTGGCTGATGGTTTAAGTAGTGACTGGTTATGATTGCTAGACACAGGACTTGCTTCATAATCTGACAGAGGTGTAGAAACACCAGAAACACTTAATATTTTGCACACAGAAACAGGCTATTTTGCCTGAGAAACAGGCTTGTACCAGCTGATCAAAGGGACACGAACTTATGAAATATGGGCAAAATGCAAATTTGCCAATCTGAAAATGGAATGAGAGGCACTAAAAACCTATATATATATATATATATATATATATATGTTAAATATTGCAATGTTTTTGTGTACAAATGTATTTAACATTCGCCTGCGCTTTTGTTATTCTATTGCAACTATTATTTTTCTAAAAATCCACAGTTTCAACACCACCTCCCCCACACCTCCCCAAAATGATTATTAATATTCTACGTTGCTAACACTAAAATCACAATCTTTAAAGTCTAAACCAAAACTCATACATACTTTTGAATGCAATATTATCCCCAAGAACAGAACAAATAGATGCACATGCTTTTGCAGCACCACGAATGTAGTAACAAATAATTTCTTCTTGCCATTTTCAAGCAACTTAATTTTAAGGTAAATTCTTGTTTAAGACTACAAAACTGTTACTGCAGAATGGGAGAATGTTTGAATCTTGAATTACAATAATATGTTGCACAAAAGACTCTTTAAAACTTCAAAATATTCCAAAGCTGGTTGGAGGCCTTTGAATCTTATTCCTGAATGCAGTACATTTTAGCTGAAATCAAACTTCATACATGAGCATTTATACAAAGCCTCAATGTAGTGCTGAGGCATTTTTCCACAGCATACACCCATTCCCATGGAGTCTATTTTAAAGAAGCAGAGATGATCCATGCCAAGTGTTTATCTCTAAATGATTGATCATGCCGGTGTGCAATATCGAGTAGTCGATATGCATATTCAATTCTAATTAAGCTTCATTAGATGAAATTCCGCAGCATTGATCAGTTTATAATTAAAACGCAAGATTTCTAAAACCATCGAATAATTAAACCACTTCTTCTCCAAGTCTCACGTTCTTCACTGGCGGTGCTCCAGCGGCCCAGATGTGTGTTTACACCTTTATTCAAATGCTGGAGCGGCTGCAAAGTTAAAAAACGCTTTTTAAGCTCCCGTCGGCCCGTAATGAATGCGGTGCTCTGATGAAAGCGTGTAGTGGCACCCTGTAATTTCCTGCTCAAATCGAAAGCGAAGGCTGCAACTCATCGAGCCCCTGACGCCTTTAATGCCTCTCGCTCCGAAAATGAGCTCTCTGTGCTTTCTGCCAGGAGTTGGAAATATCACCCATTTCTCAATCACCTCGGCCCATTTGCTTCAGGAGTCGCGTGTGGGAAAAAAAAGGCCCAGACTGTGACGGGTCGTCATTCCTGAAGACAGGTTGCAGTCTCAGAGCTAATGCAGCCGTTAGAAACAAGCTTCTGAGGCATCCATAAACAATTCTGCCTCTTAAAATCTTGATACAAGTATTCCATGTGTCCTTCAGAGGACTCGGGAATGGGAGAAAATTATAGACTCATAAGTTGATTAATAGTTTGTTTGATAGTGGACAAACACAAAAAATGACAGTGCTAGAAAAAGAAGAGGGCAAAAAAAACAGAAAAAACAGAGTAAATCGAACACCTGTGAAACATTGCAGGGTCATTCATCAAGATGTCCGCCTGGGTTAATGGGAAAGGGCGGGATGGAGAAAAAAAGACAGATAAACACACCTTTTTTCCTCCCTCAAACCCACTGACCTGGTCCCCAGTGCTGTGCAGGCAGGTGACAGGACTCTATATCCAAAGCCTACTGCACAGTCCATTCCCTCAAAGTCAGACTTGGCTTAGTGCTGGAGTCCTCAATTTATCATAATCTGTCAATACAGTTTCACTAAAAGGCTGAACTCTGCATTTAGCTGCACTGCTAACCTCACAGCTGAATTGGGGGGCGGGGACATAAAGGAATTCTAGGCTAAGTTTTTATTAAATGCCTGTAATAACTATGTATGAACATTAATATCAACTGAAGTCTGCTTTTGGGGTGGAATAAAGTATTCTGTATAAAGTATTCAGGTGATTTTTTAAATTAGGTGCCTATAATAAATATTAACACATAGACTGAGTAGTAAGTAGTAACATAGACAGAATTTACATTATTTACCTTTTAATTCAGCAATCCTTGCAGCTATATTGGGGGTTTATTAAAGCAATGGAACTGGAATAAAATTCTGGTCTGATTTAAAACCAAAGGCCTGTAATAACAATATAGTTATATGTTAATAAATACTGCAACCTGCATTTAAGCTTTATAATCAAGACTGGATTGGGCTGTAATAATTGGGCTGCAGGGAGCAGATGGGTGTCTCAATTTTTTTCCTAATAGTCCGGAGATTGAACCAGTGATCTGTTGATCCAGTGAGCTCCCTGAACATTTGCTGTTAGCTAGGAGACATAGCATATTTTGTTGTGTAATTAACATTAACTGGGTGAACTGATTTTCTGATTGGCACAGAAAGAGAGTAATAACCTATGTATTGTTGCTGTTGGAGAAAATCCTCATATCCTTGTTATTGTTGTTTTATTGTTGAGTGAATCTTTTACAATGAATGGGTCAACTGAAGTGATCATTTTTCATCCAAAACTAAAGATTCAGCCTCATTTCCTGACCTCAATAATGTTTTTGAGAACAAACGCCATGAAATACTTACAGCAATGTTTGAAAACCTTGATCTTAAAAGCTGAAAGAGCATGTGTCCACTTTTGGCCATATATTGTCTTTGTCTGCTTCATACCCAAGTCTAAAGTAATTTTCTTTATGCTAATCACTAGCAATGCTGCTTGATTCATTGGTAGCAGGATTAGCATTTGCTTTGCTGTACCTCCTTCACAACTTAGACATAAGGAGGGCTTAAGCTCCCCTGGGTTTTTGAGACTTGAGCATGATTTGAGATGTGGCTGGGTTTGATTTAGGGCTTTAGTCTGTCGCACAGTGCTGCTACGGAATGCCGTCTTGAAGGTGAAAACGGCCAGCCATCAATCCTCCAGGCACATCACAACAAATGGCATCCAGGCCTCTTAGAAAGCATCAGGCTTTTAAAAATAACTATCCGAAGTGGTACTTGGACATTCAGTATAGCTGTGGTGGTTCTGAGGTGGTCTGTTGGCTTGATTCATTGGGTTTCTTACCTCTATCACTGTCCTGTGTTTTGTTGTTGAATACATTCAGATCGAGAATGGATAAGCCAATGGAGTAGAGCAAAAGGGCTAATCTCTTCTATTCGTCCAACTGTTTTCCTTGTCTTCTTAAGGTTGACTACAAGTGGCAGAGCTGTCCGAGGTTATTTGGGCTCACTCTTCCATCTGCACAGAACTCTCCTGCCATCCGTGGAGTTGGCATCCTTCCTAAGTTTGAATTGTCTACCGGGACAATCAAGGTTTCAATGTCCGTGATTTAGCTGATACGGGGGGACGTGGGGACAGGTGCCAATTCTGAGCTCTCTTTGGACAGCTTCCTCGATTTCATCTATTTCACACAGCATAATGGGGAGAACATGGTGCCAGAGGACTTCAGGTGCTGAGCTGTTATTCATGCGAACCAAGAAATCCAACCTTCTCTTTTTTTTCTGTAAAATGCATAGTAAAGCTGCCAGAAAAGCTCAGGCAAATCCTTTCATATCTGACCCCATTCAGGCGTTCAATGAATTCATCAAGTCTTTGGCAACGGGTTAGCGGAACAAATTCACACAGCTGTCCAGAATCGTCATAATATCTTGTGAAATTGCCCAGCTTCCAGAATCCTGACAATAGGTCAGCGGTAATGGTTCAGTTCACGTTTCTGGCAATTCCTCCCAGTCTGTGTGTTCTCAAAGAAGCTTCTGGGCTCTGATCTAGGCAGCGAGACCAAGCCTTTTTGTGAATATGCAACACTTAATCAGGCCTTGCACACTGTGCCAAATCCTTCTTGTTTACTTCACGAGGGATGACTCAACGGAGCATGTCTCCCTGGTGCTCTTATCAGCTTCACTTTCAAAGCTTGTCGACTCACGAGGACGATGCCAGGAGTCCGTCCATTCTCTGTTCCCACTGCAGCATTTCTGTTAGCGCAGCTCAATTCGCTAAAGCTATTTCTGTTGTTGTGTGGTTCTATTCAACTATACCCTCTTGAGAGTAATGAGTTACTGAGCAGTGAGTTGTGTAGCTGTCTAAGTGATTGTCCTATTACTGGAAGATCTCAGGTTTGAGCTGCTGTGAATCCTCAACGGTGGCCCTCACTTTTTACTCATAACTCAGGATGATGCTGACCTATGCAGGTGACTAATGGCTAGCATAATGGAATAGAGTGCTTAGTGTTCGCCTCCAAGCATGTTAAGGTCACAAATTTACATAGAAAACCTGAGAAAACAAGTTGCCTTAAAAATTAAATTAATGTGAATTGAATTGAGCTAGCCTAGTTTACAATGTCAAATTATTACACCTAAAAGGCAAGTTGATGTAACAACTTCACATGCCTGAAAACCCCCTTCTTCAAGACAGTGAACCTCCATATAACACCACAATCACAACACACACAAACCCTCAAAGAACAACATTAAACCCCTCAAAATAGCCCACAAACTAAAAAATTGGAGGTGCAGAGGATGCTGAATACTAAAACCAAATCATCCCTGCCTGCAGTCATAAGTTATTGAGTGAAAATGTCAGTTAAACTGTTTTTCCCATATAGAATTAGTCTACCTTAATATAACATTTAAGTTAATCCATTGCAAACATATATTTTGTGTCTGTTTGTTTATTACTCAATTGAGTACAGTGTACTTACATTTTGTTATAAAGCAATAGATCGTAAATAATTGTATATTGTAACTAAAGCATTTATGTTGTTACAAAATCCAGGCTTACAGTGATCATGAACTTCTGTTTTAGCTTTTATGCTTCTTGGTAGAACTTGGTAGACTGTGACATGTTTTGGCTTAAATATGGACAAAAGTATTGAGACACTACACATTAAACCTATGACACCCCATTGTAATACCATAGGCATCAATATTCAGTTAATTCCCCTTTGCTGCTATAAGAGCTTCAACTCCTATGATAATGCTTACTACAAGACTTTGGGGTGTGTCTATGTGGATTTGGCACATTCATCCAGAAGAGTGAAGTTGGACCCTGTTGTTGGATGGATGGTCCTGGATGTTGATCTCTAGTTCATCCCAAATATGTTCAGTGATGTTGAGGTCAGGGCTCTGTGTTGGGCCAGTCAAGTTCTTCCACACCAAACTCACTGAATCTATGTCTTTATGAACCTTGCTTTGTGCACTGGGGCACAATCACACTGGAATACAAAAGGTCATTCTCAAAACTGTTCCCACAAAGTTGGAAGCATAATATTGTCCAAAATGTCTTGGTATAGTGATGCATTAAGATTTCCCTTCACATTAAGTAAAAAAAGCATTATCCCTCCTCCACCAACTTTTACACTGGCACAATGCAGTCAGGCAGTTAACATTCTCTTGACATTTGCCAAACCCAGACTCATCTATCAGACACTCAAGAGAAGTGTGATTCATCACTCTACAGAACATGCTTCCACTAGTGGCAGTGGCAGAATACTATAAAGCATTCTGATGCTTGGTATTAAACTTGTTGATGTATGGCTTGCATGCAGCTGCTTGGCCATGGAATCCTATGCAGCTCCTGACACAGTTTTGTACAATGTTAATGCCTGAGGAGGTTTGAAACTCTGCAATTGGTGTGTCAGCAGAGCATTGCTGACTTTTACATACTGTGCACTTAAGCTTTTCGAAACTTCACCCTTTAACTTTACATGGTCTGCTGCTTAGATTCTGAGTTGCTGTGGTTCCCAAATAAATCCACTTTTTTAAGTAATACCACTCAGAGTTGATAATGGAAAATCTAAAAGGGAAGCAATGTCACAAACTGATTTGTTTGCAATGGTGTCATCCTATTTAGAGTACTACATTCAAAACCATTGAGGTTTTTAGAACCACCCATGCTATTACAAATGTTTATATACACTGCATGGCTGGGTGCATGATTATTAACACTTCACACAATGAAGATGAACAAAACAGGAATTCATTAGGAGGTCTGTCTCAATATGTTTTTTGCAGAAATTATACTGAGGGAACATAAAGTATAGAATATGTGGTCTTGTGTTCTAACATGAATTTGTAAGAAAAGATTCTTGAAGGATCCTTGAAGGATTACTGAGACACTATGAAATTACGTCCCTGCAACTTTAAAGGGTGGTTTAAGAACATCCAAAGACTGGACTGTGCTGCTACATTTGGATTACATTGGTTTCATCAGTGATTGTAGAGTGTGACAGCAAGAATAAAACCCTGCTGACCATGGAAAATATATTTCTGGTTTGTTGTGTCTACAGCAAATCAGTTTGTTCAATAAATATGCAACTCACTATTGTTTCTGGGATATGTTTATACCTGGCAAGTTTGGTTTGATTAAAATAAACCTTGGTGTGTCTGTGAGTATACTTCATTTTAACAACTGTGAATGCTGCCATGGGAACCATCATGAAGACCAAACAAGAAGACTGACCAAACACACACCATAGGAATAAGACACATCCTGACCCTCTTCTGCTTTGGTTCAGGTAAAAATTCATTTTTAGCACTGTTCTGCTCTACCTCTTCAGGATTGTTTAGATTTTAAAGTGAGACCCAAGCACAGTAGCTTCTTCAAAACACTCAGTAAACTCACTCACACAAAGGTACACTCTATTAAAGGGGGCATATTATAGGCAAATCCATGACTGTACACTGTCCTGGGGTCTAAATGAAACATCTGTGACATGCGGTGGTGGTCAAAATACAACAAGACTGTTACAATGAAATGAATGAAACAAAACTAAAATACAACAAACTCACAGTTAAAATATTTTGGTGGAAATGATCAGTCATTGCTGCCAAATATGTGTCATACACTGACTGAGGGAAAGTCTTGTCCAAGTACATTGTTGGTCAGTTATGGTACAGAGAATGTAAATTTCTCAACTTAAAGGCAATAAGACATGACAGTTTTTCTGAGAGTGGGGAACGAGTCAATCAGTTGTCAGTTTTATATTGTTACAAATTCTGATGCTGCTTCTACAACATACATCAGTGCTAAAGCTAAGCAAACTAGGACAAAAAGGCTACAAATATCATGTTTTTCCTTTGGTTCAGAACAAAGTAAACGAAGCTCTGAGTATAAACACACTTAGAGTTAGTAGTTTTTTAAGTCACGTTCTGGCATGTCATTCCCTTTCAATTGTTTATCATTTGTTTCCACTGCCTTGTCCACTGAGCATTGTTTTCTTTTTACAAATATATGCTCATGTTGGCCTTGTTTTCCTTTGTTGATGTCGTTCCTCTAATTGCGCAAGATTAGCTGGAAGCGGTGCTTGCGGGAACTCCGTTCCATTGCGTCCCCCTGCTGCGCTGCTGTACGAGTCAATTCCCGGCCTGTCATCGTGAAGAAATGCATCTCCCTCAGCAGAGACTCAACCTGGAAAGACTGCTGCAGCCCTGCTACTTCCAGCACCACAGGTAAACAGAGAGAGAGAGAGAGAGAGAGAGAGAGAGAGAGAGAGAGAGAGACGTACCGGGGCTATTCACATCGCTCCAGGAGGTCAGCAACTCCAGCAGAAACACAATAATCACGGGGCAAGCAGAGGAAGGAAGGCCAGACAGAATAAAAAGGGAGCACACCAAAGGGTTTTAGATTTATTTCAGCATTTATTTATGTTGACACGAACCCAGAGGAAGATTTGCTTTGCTACTATAATCTTTTTATGCACGTAGTGATTCAATAGGTTTAAACATGCATCTCCATCAGCTTGTGATATGAAGTTTATCCACTGTGAGTAGAACGTTATATTGACTAAAAGATAGCTATAGAAATCCATCCAGCCAGTGTCACTGGTTAAAATGTGACAAAGACGACTAAAAATCCATTACCAATGGCTCGCAGAGTGCAGCATCTCATTTCAGGGCTCTTTCACAACAGCAAAGAAACAATGATATGAGCTGAATGCACTGAATGTTCTTCAAGGTTTAAATCTTGCTGGGCAATATTAGCCAACACCTGTAGCATGTTAAGTGAATAGTGGAGTTAGAACCTACAATATCTTTAAAAATAGTACATATATGACTGAAAGGAGAAGCCCAGATATGAGTAAAATATATATACTATATTTAATAGATATTGTTGGAATCCAAGGAATGGTATTATAGCCAAATGTGTTTGAGACCATCCATTCCCAGATTTGTTAAAAGACGTATTAATCGGATAAAAACAGAATTATTCAGAAGCAAACGGGAATATTTCTGCCTTAAAACATTTGAATGTATCAGATAAAGTTATTGGGCATTTCTAAGTCAACAAGCTTTCAGAACCAGACTAATTTGCATGGGCCAGCAATAACTGTACAACAACACATATAGATAATGAATCTAAGGGGCGCCACTCAGTCTGAGATTGCCTGAGTGAGCCCTATTTGGTGCTTTTCCACTGCATGGGTCCGGCTGTACACAATTAGACTTGACACGGCTCGGCTCGGCTCGGCACACTACTTTACTCATCATGCAGTCACGTGTTCTCACAGATCAGTTTTACTTGTTGCATGTTCAGTTCGGCCCCTCCCTGGATCACCACCTTAATGTGGTGGAGGGGTTTGCATGCCTGCATGAGCCTAGGAGCTATGTTAGCGGGGGCAACAGCCCCTGGTAGGGTCTCCCAAGGCAAACTGGCCCTAGGTGATGGGCCAGACAAAGAGTGATCCATAAAGACAAGGATGAAGAGATTAACAACAGGGACAAAGCTTCCCTTGCCCAGAGTAGGGTTACCGGGGCCTCACCCTGGAGCCAGGCCTGGGGGAGGAGCTCTTTGGCAAGCGCCTGGTGGCCGGGCTCAGCCCAAAGGAGTAACATGGGTCCATCTCTCCCATGGGCCCACCACCTGTGGGAGAGGTAGTAATCCGGGTCTGGTGCATTGTGGATTGGGTGGCAGCCGGGGTCGGGGGCCCTGGCGTTCTGATCCTCGGTTACTGAAACTGGATTTTGGAACATGGAACGTAACCTCTCTGGTGGGAAGAGCCTGAGCTGGTGCGTGAGGTTGAGATATAGTTGGGCTCACCTCAACACACAGTATGGGCTCTGGAACCAATCTCCTTGAGAGGGGCTGGATGTTCTTTCACTCTGTAGTTGTCCAGGGTGAGAGGCGTAAGGCAGGAGTGGGCTTACTCATAGCCCCCCGGCTTAGCGCCTGTACGTTGGGTTTTACCCCAGTGGACGAGAGGGTAATTTCCCTGCGCCTTCGGGTTGGGGAAAGGGCTCTGACTGTTGTGCTGCTGTTATGCACCAAACAGCAGTTCAGAGTACCATGCCTTCTTGGGGACTCTAGAGGAGGTGCTGGAGAACACTCATTCTGGGGACTCCATTGTTCTGCTGGGGGACTTAAACGCTCACATGGGTAATGACAGTGAGACCGGGAGGGGCGTGATTGGGAGGAATGGCTCCGCTGATCTGAACCCGAGTGGTGTTCAGTTATTGGATTTCTTTGCCCATCACAGTTTGTCCATTACGAACACCATGTTCGAGCATAAGGGTGTCCACAAGTACACCTGGCATCAGGATACCCTATGCCACATTTCTGATGATCGACTTTATAGTCGTAGGTGGCGGAAGGTGTCCAGTTTGGTGGTCTCAGGATTCCATGTCTGCTATTTGCAGATGATGTGGTCTTGTTGGCTTCATCGAGCTGGGACCTCTTGCTGGACCATTTTGCAAGTGTGCAAGTGTGAAGCGGTAGGGATGAGGATCAGTCCCAGTCCATGGTACTCAATCGGAAAAGGGTGGAGTTCTCCCTCCAGGTTGAAAGTGAGAGCCTGCTTCAAGTGGAGGAGTTTATATACCTCTGGGTATCATGTTCACAAGTGAGAGAAAGATGGAGCGGGAGATTGACATGCAGATCGGTGCAGCGTCAGCAGTAATGCGGGCTCTGTACCGGTCTGTTGAGGTGAAGAGAGAGCTGAGCAGAAAAGCAAAGCTCTCAATTTACCGTTTAATCTATGTCCCAACACTCACCTATGGTCACAAGCTTTGGGTAGTAACCGAAAGAACGAGATCGCAGGTACAAGTGGCTGAAATGAGTTTTCTCCACAGGGTGTCTGGACTCACCCTTAGAGACAGGAGAGCTTGGACATCCAGGAGAGACTCGAAGTGAAGCCGCTGCTCCTCCACGTCGAGAAGAACCAGTTGAAGTGGTTTGGGCATCTGGTCCGGATGCCTCCTGGACGCCTTCCTGGTGAGGTGTTCCGGGCATGTCCAACGGGGGGGAGGTCCCGGGGCAGAGCAAGAACACGCTGGAGGGACTACATGTCTCGACTGGCCTGGGAACGCCTCGGTATACCCCGGAGGAGGTGGAGACGGTGGCTGGGGAGAGGGAGGTCTGGGTTTCTTTGCTCCGACTGCTTCCCCCGCGACCTGGACCCGGAAAAGCGGTGGATAATGGATGGATGGATGGATGGATGGATGTTCGGTTTTCTCTGGAAATTTTCTTCGGCCACCATCCCAAGGAGCATATAAACCTTTTCAAAACATATCATGATAAAGTTATGAGTTGCCGTTGTGAGTCCAATTTAAAATAAATGTGAAAGCTACTGTAACTTAAGAGCTTTTATGAGCAGTGAGTTTGTGCTTGAATGAGATCTGCATTTCCTGGTGATTGACAATTGGCTCTGACCAATCAACGCAACCCAAAGCAAGCTGGGACTGAAAACCTACCCTGCTCCAGGGACCAGGTACAAAATTTGACCAGTAGAAAAGCAAAAGAGCCGTGCTGATTCGAGTAAAGTCCTGTAGGTTCCATGCAGTGGAAAAGCACCATTAGTTTGGCGTGATTTTCCATGGGACAACAGAACTCCAAAATAATCAGCATCTAGTCATTAAACAGAAAGTAAGATGATGTGGGAACTTAAAGAGGGCAACTTATTTTTATGTCATGTTATGTTTTTTGCTCTTTGTTTTTATTTTATTTATTTATTATTTACTTATTTTTGAGGCATTTTATGAAGCTAGGTTGTTCGCTTACTCATGCAAGCATCCATCCACTCACTCACACACACACACACCAACATACTCACTTTCCTACGGTTAGGAATTACACCACAAGGGGTGCAATTTCTCAAACACAAGTGGAGGTTCAGGGACTTCACCACATAGAGTTTGTTATTGTGCTTTGCACCAAGTAATCAATGCCAATGCTTAGACCACTGCAAGAATCAGGAGTCCTTTGAATGATGAATTTTTAAATCTACAATTATAATAGAATAAGGTACAATTATATTCCCTAACTAAATGTACTGGATATGTACATTTGAGGTTTCTACTACACTGAGTACTTTTTTAGCAACTTTTCATTAGTAGTTCCAAGCATGCAGATTAGAGACTAAACTGTGATGTGTAAACCTTGTAGAGCGCTGATTGGCCAGCCAGACTTATCAGTCACAACAAAATGCAGACTTCCATCATAAACTAACCATGTGTAAAATCTCCAAACTCCAGTTGAGTTCATATTTGTGTTTATCTGACTCACAAGAGCAGCAGTTAAAATTAGGGTGTGGTCTTATGAAGATGTTCAAATGTTCTTTGGATTGGTAGTGGACAAAAGACTCCAGTGAGAGCTGGACACTGACACAAGGAACAAAAAACTAGGCTGATCTGTCTGAATTGATGTGTTCAGCTGTGTTCAGCTGTGTTCAAAAAAAAAAAAACACTAAACAGTGCTTACTACTAAACAGTGCTAACACCACTGCTTTGTTGTGGTTTCCAAGACTCACGTGAGTAGGCTTCAGTAGAACGAATAGCATGCAGTGGATTATGGCCATTGTATTGCAGATTTTGTAGACACTCAACTTGTATTGCATTCTTTGGAAAATGATGGGGTCACCTCAGCTGTCACCAATGTGCAACATCCACCTAGATGATGTGATATTATGTGCAGGCAATTCAAACCACTACATCCATCACACATCAGCTATTAGGTAGAAAAGAGACTAGAGGGAATGATTAAGCCCGTGTATTGATTCATCGATGTCCTTTTGCTCTTGGACTAAGAGGAAGGTCTAAGCCCCACATGGGCTTCTTGTACCAACTGCCCTTGATTACTGTTACATTTATCAAACCAAGTCAAATACGACGATACACCTCATCCAGCATTTCCTCTGAGATGAACATTGTAAATCAATGGATTGTCTCCATTTGCTGCTAAAACAACATCTTTATAAGGATTTTAATTGTATTTGGTCATGAAGGCATTAGCCAGGTCTGCTACTGATGTTGGATGACCAGTTCTGTATCACAAATGTTATTCCACCTCATCCCAAAGGTATCGCTCTAAAGGACACAGTTACACAGCTCCACAGCTCAGTGCTGGAGGACTTTATACCTCTGTAATCCAACCTTGGCAGTGGGTATGGTGACCTCAGGCTCATGTGGCTACTCTAGAGCATTTCTTTTTTTACTTCAAGCTTACCCTTGAAAATGATCCAAGTTGTAGTTGCATAACAGAATGTCTGTGTCCACAAGGACAACAAGGTAGGTGTGTCCACACGTCTGGATGTATAATGTATGTTATGAGCATCATATTTTTTGCCCTGGGCTTCAGCAGAAGTATTGTATGCCTCTCTGTACTGTGGGAATGTGTTATATTGACTAAAGCGAAGAAAATAGGGATCACTTACTGTCGCATTTACTGAAGAAAGTTAAATGTGTTTGGGGCATATAGTGATTACACCCGCTCACAAATCAAGAGCCATTTTGTACACAATCACAGGCTGGTTCCCAGTTTTGCATTGTTCTCTTAGTGCCTTTGCACAATCAACAGTTTTTATGTGTGGTGATTCGGTAGGCCTAGGCACACATACTTTCTACAGTGGATTACATCGACAAAAAGAAGACAATACACATGACTCATGGTCACATTTACCGGAATATGGTTAGCAAATGCATTGATTGGATCAGTGACTGGAACATTAGACGGTTTCCTACCCAATCACAGGCTGTCCTGCTGCATTTCTATATTTCTATATTTCCCTTTACTGCAGCCGTTGCAGTAAAATAAATGCAGCTTCAGCAGGCCTGTGCATGAATTCATTTTATCACTTCTATCTGAAATGAATAAAGTGATAAATGGATAAAAATAAAGTTGTATACACAGATCAGCCAAAATATTAATATGACCTCATTGTTTTCAAATTTCATTTCAGCCCCACTGACCATACAGTTTTCCTTTGTATTTATACAATTACATACCATAGTCCATATGTTGCTCTGCATACTTTGTTAGGCCTCTTTCACCCGGTCCGTCAATGGCCAGGATAATGACATGACCCCCCACAGATCAGGTATTGTTTGGGTGGACCATTCTAGGTGCTGCAGTGACACTGACTTGGAAGTGTGTTGGTACAAGTGGATCTGGCACAGCAGTGTTGCTTGAGTTTTTAGAGATTTTTCAGTGTCCCTGCTGTGCTCAAAATAATCCACCATTCCAAAAATATCCAGCCAACAGCGTCCTGTGTCCACTGATGAAGGACTAGAGGACAGCCAACACAAAGTGTACCACAACAAATGTGCTATTGTCTCTGAATTTACATTAACAAGGTAGGTGTATCTAGGGTGTACAGTGAGGAAGCACATTGTTTAAAACTCCAGAAACAATGCTGTGTCTGATCCATTTGCGAAATACCACCACTACGTCAGTGTCACAGCAGTTCTGAGAATGATCCACCATTGTTGGTCCTCTCATCTGGAATCCAAGGTCTAATTAGTCTAATTATCATCGTTCTCTCAAAATGTGTATCTGCCATCTTATGTAAAAAATGAGCAATGTTGGGCACAGTTTCACAAACCCTTTAGAACTAATCACCTAACATCAGATGCTGACAGTGACTTCATGGCTGAATGTCATAAAAGTTTCACAGCTATGTTTACACATAATCAGACGAGTCTATTAATAGCCTTGATTTAAGAAACATGTCTGATGAAAAAACAGAGGTCTTCAAGTACTTGTACATTTAGAGTCAGATTTGTTAAAGCATGTACAAACTATTAGGTGTACAAATAAGTTTTAAAGCATTTTTGTGTAATGTTTAAGTGTAATTCAAAATTCAAACATTCTACTGCTCTGGTATCTTTTGTGTAGTATGAAAAATGGCAATGATAATTTTATACTTGTATAATTGATAATGTAAATTTATAAATTAATACTTAATTTTTACTTTCGAAATGCTTCATATTATGTATTAATACACTATGCTCACAGCTGCTAACATCGAAATCACTATCTTTAATTTGTGTAAACCAAAACTCACACGTACTTCTAGATACAATATTATACTCAGGCTCAGAATAAATCGATGCACATGTTTCCTTGCCATGTTCCAAGGTAATTTTTTGTTTGAATAAAATGACAGAAGAAAAGAAAACTGCTTGAATTTTGAACATCAATTATATGTTACACATAAAACTGCTTTAAAACATACTTGTACACCTAATACATGTCTAGCACATACAGTGACAGGATTGTAGCTCCTAACATTTCATCCCTAATCCCAGGCTTTCATTCTATCTGTAATGGCTTTTTCTACAATGTATGCACGAAGTGACCTCCAGATGCCGGGAGGAGAAGGAATCCCTCTGGAGCACCCTGAGGTTTGAGTGTCTTGCTCTAGGGCACATTGTCTGTAGAGGGATGATATGAGCTGGGCTCAAGCCCTTGACCTTTTAGCTTCATTACCGAGTCCTCCGCCTCCTGGCCACATGTAGAGTCCAGACATTCCTCTACTGTAAATCAGGAGCTTTTCTGCCTGGTCATGATTCTCAGACTTTGTCATTATTTACCTCTACTCTTGCCCTCTGAGTCGCATTTTTGATTGAAACTGGAGCAGGCCCTCCATAAGTATTACACCTGTAGCCGTCGCCTACCGGGATCTGACCACTGAACTTACCATAATGAGTCTGTACCCTACCTCTCTGTGTCCTGGCCTACTTTCCACATTTGTCCTGCTCCTGTGCTACATTCTGATCTATCCCCTGTTCCACATGACTAATACAACCTTCCTGAAGTAGACCCTGAGCACAAAAGAATAAAGAAAAAAAGTGCCAATAAACAGAAATTCCCATCAAGGTTTAAGAGGAATGAAGTTGACTTAATGGTATGCATGGCTTGTCACTTAGCAAGGTGAAGTGAAGGCTCAAGGTGGCTGCTGAAGTGGAAAACCTTGTTCATTTGAAACCTATTTTAGCACAGCCATTATTCACCCGGGACTTGATTCTGATCGTTTTCTTTCTCAGGAAACCAGAGAAAGACATAGCACTGATAAAGAACTTTCTATGATTCTTTATAAATTCTTTATAGTGTACAGCCAGATTACACATCCCCTGAATTATTATTATTATTTTATTTTATTTATTTCATTTTTTTTTTTTTTTTTTGCAAGTGTAGGCATGTTGGCAGGGTGATTTTCTGTAGACTCTGGACCCAACGTGACCCTGAAAAGGATAAAGTGGTTAGAGGGACTGAATGAAAGTGTGAACTGGTGGGTACCAAATACAGTTTGGTGAACAGTGGATGCTCTTTGGATACTAAGATCTATTGAGTGAGTATCAGAGATCAAGTGAAGAAAAGGAACTGCCATGTGAGCACTAGGCACAACCTAATATCACATCTAAATTGTAAATATACTAATCTAAAACCACACCCATTGAAACATTGTCATTTCTACATTGAGGATACTTTATTTAATTATAATTTGTAGCTATTTTACATTCAGTAAGGCAGCCCTCATCCACTGGTGGCACTGTTTCACTAAAGACACTCAAAGTCTCTGTTATGTACCCGAAGAATAGAATAGAATTTCTCTCAGAGACAACATTACTTTCAGACAAGCTTTAGGGTTATGATAAGGTTTACATTTAGATTTAGGGAATTGTTTTAAGGCAGCTTTTACATGAAGGGGGTTGCTAGACGTTTATATCTAATTCTAACACAATTTACATATCTTGGAAATTGCATTATATTATATACGTTTTCATCTTGATATCAGTCTTATTAGATACTATCAACTGAGCACCACAAAATCTGATTGAATCACTTTCCAACCAAAATTTCACAATGGTATTAACAGCATTGCTACAGTACTTGCACAATTTAAATACAATGTCCATGATATTTCACTAGGCAAAATTGCCTCTTTTTAATGCAGAGTAATCATTACAAGTTTGTTTATGCCTAAAAAACACAACCCTGAAAGTTCCCTTCTGGGAATCATTTCAGGTGACATTGTATAGACCATCCTAAGAAGCTAAATATATTGGGTGTCTAGTTGTAATACACTATATGGTAAACTCCTTGTGGGAACTTACATCATTTCTCTTGAAATAAAAATGTTGTCTTTGTCACAGTGGAACCAATGGTCCTCTTGTGCTACCACAGATTCAGCCACCAGACTCAACGGAACTCCGAAGCTCAAAGGGAAACTCAAACCTTGAGGAATAAGACCTCTCTGTTCCTCCCATTGCTGATTTCTGATCCCAGATTCTTCTAAAGACATATATCATGACTATAAGTACCAGCCTGCACCTCAGACAGAATGAATTTATTCACATATATCTCTGCACAGGGCAAAAATGATTTCAAATGGGATTCATTGGCTCCAAAACCTCTGTATCACTGCTCACTAAATACCCCAAATAAATTCATGCCATATGGTGCTGCACATCCATTAAACACTTTTGGCAACACCATACCGATCAATCACTCACTTTATAGAACCAGACCATTCCACTCCCCCTTCTGACTCTGTCTACTGGGAGATATAACAACAATAAAATTAACAATAGATAGAGCAAAATCATTATAGACACCATCAATACGAAGAGATAAATTAAAACTCTGATGAATGTCAAACTGAGGGAAGCTACTAACATCGCTAATGGGAACATTTTTTTCACTGATTTTGTGTCAGTGGAACTTTTTTTTCAGCTTCCATCAATAAAAAATCTACCATATTGTTCAGTCTGGGAACACCCACATTAAACAATTTCCTACTGTATCATGTGTGAATGTCAAATATATGTATTAACTTGTGTTATTTCCATTACTATTTTATCGTATGTTGTTGTTGTTGTTGTTGATGATGTTTCTGTTTTTTCTTTGTACTTTATGTCCTCCTTCATTTTTTGAAGGTCTTATTGATCCATGGAATATGTATTATTAATAACAAAGCACTATAGGTCAATCAAAAGTGTGGTGATGTTGGTACTGTGGCAAGAAAAATATATAAATAAATAAATAAGACACCAGCAAGGGCAAATATTAATGGTTCTCTTAATCCAGAGGACAATGTTTTACTGTTCAACAGCCCAACATTTGGGTATTTATACTCCTCTACTCTATAGTGTCTTGTCTTTGCTATTCTGTGGAGGTATTACAAGCTATGTGCATGCATTTCCCTGCTGTGGATACCTTGAAGTAGCAGAGTTTCCATTTATAAGGAGTGTCAGCAGACATTTAGACATACAGTATATTTATGTCTATATTCTGTTGTATATTAAATAAGGCACATTATTAAATCATTAATTTAACAAGAGATTACAATTTTTTTTAGTTTGTAAAGTGTTCACAGGGGTCTTTAGTCTTGAGACATCTGCCCAAAGGATCCTTTACTAAAAAGTGTTAAGCAATATAAGCAATGGACGTTGAAGTAAACAAAATCAGCTTAAGAAGCACAAAGCACAGCTTTAAGTCTGTGAGATTAGGCGGAATTCAGAATTGCGCCGGGCTGCTGAGAGTTGGTGTCTTATCTTATTAGCAGCCCATCTCCTCAAAGTTGTGGCTTCCATCAATAGGCCTAAGATCAGCCTTGTATTGGGCTGATTCAAGAGTAACCCTTAAGTAATCCCTCCCATCAATGCCTGTGCAAAAGTGCAACTTTCATGGGGAGAAAAACCTTGCTAAGATCAATAAAGCCCTCACAATGGCTCTAAGCCCAATGACAGTGCTTACTATGTATTACGTGAAGTTAGCCCCATCCCATTGGTCTTCATTTAGTGATGAGGGGCTTTACTCTGCAAAAAGAAAGCAGGGAATAAAGTATTATAATACAGTAGATGTCTAAATATTTATTAGCATTCCTTATAACGTGTGATTCCAGACATTTTTAGGTGCATTCATTGTGGAAACATGCTGAAACAGCTTGTGCAATCACCATAGAATTGCATGGACACAAAAATAGAATGCTGTGGAGCAGCCAAACATCAGGTTATGGTCACCATTCATAATGCCAAGTGCGGATTAGAAGGGTATAAAGCCATGCAGCACTGGGCTGTTCTGTGGTGTGATAATCTTATGACTGAATATTACAATGTGTCATAATGTTAAGCTTTCTTCCCCGCAGAGCAGCAAATGGAGGACGACTTTCCATTTTAATAGTAAGGGCAGCAGAGTGGTGCTCCAGGAAGTGTCGCTACCATTGAACTCTAGGGTACTGAGGTTGTCAGTGCCTCAGGCCACTGTCTGTGAGGACTTTGGTGTGGTCTCCTTGTTAACTGCAATAAAGTGTCCACCGGTGTGAGTGTATGAGTGATTGGGTGAGTGTGTGATGCCCCATGATGGACGGTCGCCCTGTCCAGGATGCGTTCCTGCCTTTCACCCAATGATTCCAGGTAGGCCCATCGTGACCCCAACAACCAATGTCTAGAGAACTTGTGGCAATACAGTGCCATATAGAAGTCATTGTACCCAGATTTTAAACAGAACTCAGAGTTTAATGTGCTTTATGATAATTTTATCACTCCTTGCATCATAATGAAGGGCCAAATGCTGTGAGAAATGCTGTTGTCATAGCAGCAATGTCTGGCGGCGACTTATCAGACGAACTTATCAGACGAAAAAAAAAAAAAAAAAAACAGTCAGTAATCCCCCAGCACATAATCTATCGAAACTTCTTATGGTGCAAAAATGCAAATCATCCCCTTCCTTATCTTGTCAAATTAACTTTTAATGGAGTACACCATATGGTGGGCCGATTGTACATAATTATATGCTGTGGTCCACTCCGTCAGGGGGAGGATTTCAGTGATTAGAGCACGTTTGTAATGGTGCTGTCTTTAATCTCAAAGAAAAACTACACCCAGAGTCTTTTTTTTTTCTTTTTTTTTTCATTAACAGCTGAATTATAAATCTTTGTAAAAATATTTAAAATAAAGTAACCAGCATTGCTTAACATTTAAAAATACATTTCCATGCTAAAAAACTTTGTTATTGTGGTCCATTCTACTTTGTCAGAAGTCCTCAGCTTTAGCTCTGCTGTAGGCATGGATGATGTAGCTCTGGACCCAGATATGGACCTGAATCACAGTAAGGACATTAGTGAGCCATTGTTCCTGCCCCTGATGATGATCTTCTCATGCCATGCTTGTATTAGAGGACACTATAAGCACAATTCCACAAACACATTTCATTGTGTTGCATTGGATTCCTTGCAGTTTCCTTCCTGGGTGCAGTTATATGTCCTTATGAATATGAAACGCAATGCAGGAGAGCTCCGCCCCCATTTATACCGCACCTCATAATATCCCCCTCCCACCTAAGTGAAGTTCAGCCAGAGGTAGAGTTAGGGGCTGTGGGGTTATTTATTACAGTCTACACTTTGGACATAATGTTCTATGAGATAACTTCACTTATATAGGAGCTTCATGCAATGTAGAAGACCTATAAACTGCTTAGAACGCTTCAGTAAATGGTTCTTTAGGGACTCGAAAGAAATTGTTCCTTTTCCTGTAATTTATTTATTACTTTGCTTTTAATAAAAGCACTATAATTTCTTTTCATGTCTTATTTAGTTTGAAGGGGATATATTAAGAGAGCACATTTTAGTGCACATTTATTAGCCCATTAGCCCAGCCAGTTTCGCCTCCTCATCTCTCCAGCACAGCAATACTGTAAGTGTGGAGAAATAAGAGGACTGATAGCCAAAGCAAGAACAGAGAGGAAAGAGAACAAAGCAAATATGACTACAAGCCAGGGTTTCTGCTCCTCTCTCTTCAGTTCTGTGCACCTTGCACATGGTTTCATTCTCTACAGTGTCTAGAGCTGTTTAGACAGGGAAGGAAGTGTGCTGGGCGTTTGATTCTCATGGTGTTTGACAAAAGAATGTCATAAATATTTTAATTAAAAAAAACTTGTGGAAAGGGGTGTAGTGTATGATGAAAGTAAACACAAGCTAGGCTAAACGAAACAGAACCAAAACAAGAAAATAACCACAAACTGCTATAGACCCATGTACAACACAAAACACACATCTATACACAACGCCAGACAAGGAAACACTGAAACCAAAGTGGTATATATAAGGAATACAGACTAGAAACACCTGGGAAAGATAACAAGAGGTCAGGACCACAAAGGAGGCACAGGTGGGAACACTAATGACTGGGTGAGGCTAAGGCGGAGCTAAGGAAGGAGACAGGAAACAAAACTAAAACAGAGCCATGTGTTAAAGAAGCACATGGTAGACAAAGGAAACAAAAAACAGAGCAGAAAAACAAGAAACAAGGCAAAAGTGTGACAAGTACACAGCCCTGGCTCATTAAATGAGAAACAAAAAAGTGTCTCTGTCCAATTTGGCTCAAGCTTTCTCTCTTAGCCACAACTGAGAAACAGCACCAGGAGGCATTTGGCCAGTGGAGAGACCTCCAAATTTTAAAATGCATAAGAAGAGATGAAGATGTTGTTCTATTCCTGCTCCATAGTTGGGTAACACAGACTTATGTTTGCTGTTGCAGATACATTAATCAAGGAGGAACTGACTGCAAATTTGGGAGAACACTAACTGCATGAAAGTAAACACATACCTAAAGTTCTAGCAATTCTGGGGTTATTTAAACAGTGGATAAACACCTGGTCAAGTAAAATATCAACTATGATCAAGCTATAGTCAGCTACTTACTCTAACATACCATTCCACTATAAAAGATGAAGACGTCCTAAATGTTTGTTATGCTGGGAGAACAGTACTTGTCTAGAATCATCTATGTTGCCTTTAATGTAGCATGTAAGCTCTCCCAGTCTTAACGGTTCATATCTGGAAGCTAAGATCAAAATACCACTTTTAATATTGTTTTCTGTGATATCATAGAAACAAATGCATTTCCATAAATCCATATATTCAGCTTACAGCAGTTTAAGCCCGCCCACTCACGCTGAAGTTATGATGAGTGCTGCTTTCAGAATGAGCCACAAAACAGGGCAGTCGTTCACAGTGGAATTAATTTACGCTGCTCAAACTGAAAGACACATTTGCAACAACAACTGGTTTGAATTGAAAAACCTGGAAAAATGAAAAATTATTTATGGCTGTTTACCTGGTGGCCTTAAAACTTTATGACATTATTGTTAAACTTATTGTACTGTATACTGTATTTTATTATTAAACGGGACCATTGGGAGACTGTGTAGGTGGTGAGGCTTTTTTATTGTATTGTATTAAAGTGGGGTTTTTTGTTTTGTTTTGTTTTTTTTGCTGTTTCGCCTGGGAGGTCCCCCAGGGGTCTCACTGCAGACCTCCTCACATTACTTATTCATTTTGCACTGCGGAGTAGAAATCCTCATCCAAACACAGCGATAAGCATCCATGCTGTCTCCAGGCCCAGGACCCCATGCTGAGGGCTCTTCTGCCCAAATGTGAGTGCCCCCCCAGGGCAGAGGGCTTTGGCAGAGCCGAGTACCTGAGCCACTCAGCTGTAATGAAGATTGTGTCTCTAAGCACACAGAAATCGCTCCAAAACGACCTTAACCACCACGCTCTCTCCACTCCAGCTCCACAAACAGGCCGGCTATTTTCCTCCTCCACCTTAGCAACATCACGCTCCTACTGAAATCTCAGCGAGGAAAAAATAAAAAATAAAACCTACAATATTTCCTCAGAAAGGTTTTATTCATGCGGCTGATTCAACAGCTTAGCGAGGCCCCGAGCCAAATTATTTAAGCTATGTGCCGAGGTGCTAGCCACATAACATTTTTTTACCCAGCCTCAGTTTACAGCATGATGCACTATGCATGTGTTCAACATCAAAAAAGAAGACTGCTTCCCCCAAGACAGCACTTTTCCCACTTTTCCCTTTGAATTCAGTCAAGCCATGCAGCTTACATGAGATTATATATACACACTATATGTCCAGATTCCTTCTCCTCCAACATTCCTTCTGACATCAAGAGGTTTATCATTAATTGGGAGTTTTCCCCTATTTTGCCGCAGTAGCTGCCCCTACCATTCTGGGGAGGATGCTGTAACATTACAGTGAGAATCTGATTGCCTTCAGCCAGGAGAGAATGATTAGCATCATGTGCTGATTAGCTCTGGAGCACCAACACATTCAGAGCATATTGGATAGAGAGCGATGAACCCAGAGAACACATTTCTGCTCTAGTTAAAGTCTCATGGGGCCAGACATGCAATATCAAGGATGTTCTGGGCTAAACACTGGCAGTAGAGCAAAAATTCAGAACCATGACTTATAAAGGCAGAGCTTAAAGTAGGAGGTGATGGTTTGCCCATGAAGAGTCATTGATTTTTAGTGTATGGATGTAAGGTACATTTGCATGGGGAAAAGTCGCCTAGATCAATGGTCCTAAAACTTTTTAGAGCCATTACCACCTATTATCAAACCAAAAGTACCACCTATGAATACTATAAAGGTCTTGCTTAAATAGTTGTAATTTGCATGCATTACATGAAATTATTCTGAAATGAATACTCAAAATAATGAGAATACTAATTACTAGGCCTAAACTGAAATTATACATTTATGAGATCATATACAATTTTGGGGAAAATAGCATTTTGAGAGAAATAAATGCGAGGAGAGGTCAGTTGAATATGTGCTCTACTAGGCTATAGGGCAAAACAGCATGGTGCTCCCAGCGGCTCCCAGCACTTGTATTAGTAGGACAAGGAGGCGCTGCACTGTTTAACCGTGTTTAAGGACATTAAAGATGCAAAAATCGGCCACGTTGATGTACTACAGTTAAGTGTACTCTATTTTTATGCTTCTAGATTTAGCCCTTCTGGGCTTAGGAGTATTTTGCTGGGTTGGTCTGGGTTTGTTTTGTCTTTCATTTTGCTCTTTTTGTAATAGTCAAAATTGCTCCTGTCTGTCTCCAGCCTTTGCGTACGTTCCGTAAGAATCTAAAACTAGGATTTATTTACATGGATTTCGCAAAATACTGGAAGATCACATTCCCTCCCTGGAAATAAAGAAGCAGGCGAAGGTTGCTCAGCCCTTCCCTTACAGACTGATCTACTGTTTATACAAAGCCCATGGTGTATGTTTTTCAAATCACAAAAGGATTTTATTAAAGATTTATTATGAAAACTGTGAAACATTATGTAGTTTACACATGAACATGTATAATTTTCAGATTATTAGCTATTAATTCATTCCTTAAGTAAGTAGTCATTTTTTCAAGGTCATCTGGCGTACCACCACTCGTTGCTTCATGTACCACTTGTGGTACAGGTCCCACAGTTTGAGAACCACTGGCTCCAGAGCCCTTAAACTTGTTTTTATGCCATCTTTCATTAAGATTTTGACATGTGTTTGATTAGGTTTGTAGTTGAAAATGATCAGCATTAGTAGTCGCCCTATGGAGCTAAAAACCTCGAAATAATTGAAAGATTCCCAACAGTTGGCTCCAACCACAAAGAAAGGCTGTTAAAAGTGGAACTAACCGTGGAACTAACCATGAAATAACGAGGATTTACTCGTGGTGTGAAAGAAGATTTTCAACAAAATACTTGAAACGATCAACAAGAGGTTTGACAAAACTCCAAATAATCTCTTCAGTTTGTGCAAACAATGTTTCATTCAATTACAGAGAAGCTAGAGGCCACAGAGGAACTGATTCAAGACCAAGAGGCCCGCATCAGCTCTCTCGAGGCAGCGTTAGCTGAATCACAGAAAGCGAATGAATCTCTCAAGTCTAAAGTGGAAGACTTGGAAGGCCGGTCACGCCACCGTAATAATATTAAAACAGTCACCATTCCAGAGGGACAAGAGAAGGGGAGACGTACAGAATTTCTTGCTGCTTTCTTGCCCAGGTTACACTGAACCATCCATTTCAGGGAGCCATTGATTGTTGACTTTATAGCCTAAGCCAGAAGATGATGGAAAGCGCACCACAATCATCACCTGAATTCATTTTTACAGGGAGAAAGAGATGATTCTATGGCTCCGTTCTGGCCACAACCTGGACTATAACAGACTCCGTGGCTGGAGTGATGGACCAGTGGAGAAAGTTTAACGATGTGATGCGAACATTGAGGGAAGTGCAGGTGAAGCACACTCTCCGTTTTCCTGTTAATCCCTGTGTTCAGTACAACTGTCAACTTAGGAGCTTCACTTCTTCAGCTAAGGCTGTGAAAATTATAGATATTCAACTGAAACCATCCCAAAGCTACAGTAGCCATTGCTACTGTTGAGAGTTGTCCCCTTTGCTTTTCCCCAGAAGTAAGTTCATTCATTCATTCATTCATTCGTTCATTCATTCATTCATTCATTCATTATCTGTAACTGCTTATCCAGTTCAGGGTTGCAGTGGGTCCAGAGCCTACCCGGAATAACTGGGCGCAAGGCAGGAATACACCCTGGAGGGGGCACCAGTCCTTCACAGGGCAACACACACACTCACACATTCACTCACACCTACGGACACTTTTGAGTCGCCAATCCACCTACCAACGTGTGTTTTTGGACTGTGGGAGGAAACCGGAGCACCCGGAGGAAACCCACGCGGACACAGCGAGAACACACCAACTCCTCACAGACAGTCACCCAGAGCAGGAATCAAACCCACAACCTCCAGGTCCCTGGAGCTGTGTGACTGCGACACTACCTGCTTACTAAAAGTAAGTGCTAATTCTAAACATTTATTAGCAATTCTTTTTATTTTTTTGTATACAGCATTTATATTAGACAACTTTAACTACAACCTAAAAGGACAGTATATTTTGAACTGCAGGTTTCTATATTGCTCTGCTTGTGGAGGAGCAAACTAAATGGCTTTGGTCAGCCTTAGTTTTATTAGAGGTTCTTTTTTTTCTGTCTCTGTGTTTAGTGTTTCGATCCATTAGGGTTAACAGAGTTCTTCAGTTAAAAGAAGCTATCTGGGGTGGTTTATTATAGATATAGGAGGTCAGTAAATGTTAGCACTTCTTTAGCACAACTGAGTGATATTTTGCTAGCGTGGAGCGTGCCCAGAGACAAGTCAGTGGGGCTAAAGTTCTGGGTGGCTTGGAAGGGAGGAGACGTGGTGGTGGTGGGTAATTGAGGTCTGGTCCAGCTTCCAAAAATATGTCACCTGGTGACTTTACTATTTATTAATTAATTACATTTTTAACAGGCTGGCTTTAAACACTTTTTTCTTGAAAAGCTCCTATTCAGGCTAGATTTCTGTAAGTGTAATGATGGGGTAGTCACACATTCGTCTCTTAGATCGTCAAAGGCCTTGGCCATCCAGTTAAAATGGGCAGAGTATTTTCACATTCAAAATCACTTAAGGCTGATGTAATTTTCCTTCAGGAAACTCGCAAAAGTGTGATTCATCAGTGTAGGTAAATTTCTCAAGTTTATCAGCCTCCATTTACATCTAATGCAAAAGGTGTCACTATGCTTTTCAGTAAAAATGTTCAGTTTCAGCGAGTGTTCTATTAAAATATTTAATTGCGTTAATCACAGTGACATGCTGTGATTAATCATGATTGATTGCAAATTACAATGCTAGTATTTTCTTGTTTTTTGTTTGTTTGTTTGTTTGTTTTGAAGGGAGATTTGAGGGGACTGGAACCCTTTGTTATCGGATTTCAGTGTCTTTTAAAGGATATGAATTAGAATCTCTTAATTTGCTGAGAGACAGATAACATCAAACACAATGAATTTGGACACAAGCTTTAATTGTGAAAACTGCAACCCACAGCTCAGACAATGAAACATCTCCATATTCCAGCTTCAACGACTTCATAAGAGAGAAATGTGTGGATAAAGCTAGGCACATAAAAAAAACAGAACAAATAATCAGAACTTCTTGCAGCAGCTGTTTGTGCGTTTGTGTCTCTCTCTCTCTCTCTCTCTCTCTCTCTCTCTGTTCTCTCTGTGTGTGTGTGAGTGTGTGTGTTTGTGTGTGTGTGTGTGTGTGTGTGTGTGTGTGAGAGAGAGAGAGAGAGAGAGAGAGAGAGAGAGAGAGAGAGAGAGAGTTGGGGGAGACAGAGAAAGAGAAAGTTGTAACACTGTTGTTACATCACCTAATAAAACCACTAATATGTCAGCTCTATAGACTCTGTAACTTCACTGAATTATGGGGAAGTTGTGCCCATATTGTAATAAAGTTTTAAAACTGAAATATGAATATAAATCTCTCATCACTAAATGTGTAGAAAACCTCTCATTAAAAGTAAATCACAAATATTTTGAACAAGGAGATAATCCTGAAAGGCTACTAGCCAGACTGCACAAAGGGATATAAGCTAGTCAAGCTATTCACAAGATTAAATCAAAGTCTTTTGATTTGATCACTGATCCAAAACCAATACATTATCTGTTTAGAGAATTTTATTCAGAATTATAATCTACAAAAACACAGGTATCTGATGCAGAATTAACATTATTTTTTTGTTTGTTTGTTTGTTTATTTATTTATTTATTTATTTTAATCTTCTGCCTTGATCTTGCACAACAGTTCAGCAAAAATAGATTAGAACAGCTATTCCGGCTTCTACAATGAGCAAGGCGGCTGTCCGGATAGATTTGGGTGGGAATTCTATCAGCCTTTCACAAACAAAACTTGCGCCTATATTATTAAGAATGATAAATGACACTGTCAAAAAAAAAAAAAAAGAAAGAAACTGTCTAGTTCTCTATATATGAAGCAAATATATCTTCTGAAAAAGAGAAAGAAGGACTATCAGGTCCTGACAAAGCACATTTCAACAATAATTCACCCAGATCAGACTGTGTTTATTTCAGGTAGATTTACATAGAGTAATGTTTGCTTTTTTAAAATATTTTATTACTTAAGCAGGTTTAAAGATAGCAATGCAGCCGTTAATTCTTTGGAAGCCCAAAGGGCATCTGATCAGACTGAAAGACTGTAAAAAATTGGGTTTGGTGAACACTTTATTATGTGGATTAGGACACTGTATATGTGTCCAACATCAACCATTGTAAGCCAATTATTTTATTTGATTTGATTCAGCTTTAGGACCACTGGCAGTAGGGATGAGACAACACCCACACACTCATGATATCACACTCATATACAGAAATAATGCAGAAACCTTAGGGAATTTTTATGCAGACAATTTGCTGCTGTTTTTTTCTGTATCTAATTTATTAACTTACATGGATTCCTTTAGCAAATTCTCAGGACATACAATAAACTGGAGCAAATGTGAATTTATGTGTTTTACCTGGAGTCTCAGCTCCAATTTTCTAAACTCTTTGCCATTAAAAATAGGTGATTTTAATAGAAGTTTACTTCACATATCTTGGTGATGAAACCCCAAATGGGTAAGTGAAGTTTTAGGTACTGATGGTTTTTAAATTTTCAACCATAATCGAGAAGTTTCAAGTAGTGGTTTAACCAGAGAAGCAATAAGTAGGTGCTCTAGCATTGGCAGCCAAATAATTACAATTACAATAAAATACATGGAGGCCTAAACCACCTGCTGTACTAGGTATTTGCTGGTGCCTTTCTGAGGTACGTGGAGGTTTATAGGCCCAGACAAATGATAAAATGATTGAATATATTGTTTAAAAATGACATAGGAAGGTGAATAGGGCTGTTTAGAAAAATATATTGAAATCATGATAGAGTAACCATTTCCACAACATTAATACACCCAGTCATAGCCAGAGGAAGCAGTCTATATTTTTCATTGTTTGCTTTTAGTTTGTCAGTCATAAACTAAATGTTTTTTTTTCCATCACAAATAGAACAAAACTTAAAACAAATTGCAGCTTTTCTCAAAAACATTTGTTTTTTCCATAAATGCAACTTAGACACGGTGGCGCAGCAGGTAGTGTTGCAGTCACACAGCTCCAGGAACCAGGAGGTAGTGGGTTTGAGTCCCACTCCGGGGAGTTTGTCTGTGAGGAGTTTGATGTGTTCTCCCTGTGTCCGTGTGGGTTTCCTCCGGGTGCTCCGGTTTCCTCCCACGGTCCAAAAACACACGTTGGTAAGTGGACTGGCGACTCAAAAGTGTCCGTAGGTGTGAGTGTGTGTGTTGTCCTGTGAAGGACTGGTGCCACCTCCAGGGTGTGTTCCTGCCCTGCACCCAGTGATTCTGGGTGGGCTCCGAACCCACCGCGACACTGAACTAAATAAGTGGTTACAGACAATGAATAAATGAATCCTAAACATCAAGTTTCTCATTTTGTTTCAGCCTTTACACAACCCGTTAAACACTGCTCATCAAAAAGTAATTTGGGATTTCAAGCTGGAAGAGATATTATCTGAGGAAATATGGGCTTATCAAGAATTTTAGATTGTTCCATCAACTCCAGATACAGGCCCATTCAGTATAAGTTCGGTTTAATTTGGCTATTTTTTAAAATTCTGATAGAACTTTCCTATTATCCTCTGCACATCATCGTGCACTGATGGCTGGTATGGTCTCAGGTATAAATATGGTCTCATATAAATGTTATACTTTGGACATAAAAATCTCCATCATGTTTTAAGAGATGGCTGATTGAGGTGCTCTTCATTATACAAATGGATCAGTTACAGTAGTGACATAAAAGCACTAAATCTCTAAATCACTCCTGGAGCACTTGGGGATTTTTCTTTGATATTTTAAATAATTTAAAATAAGCCTAGATTGATACCAGTCCCGGTGTAATACACTTTTCTCTTTAAATGATTCCTGGAACAATTCTTAGACAGCCTCATCTTAATTTATTTATTTTTTGTCTGTTTGTTGTTGTCATTGTACTCACTTGGTTATTTTGGAGCATTTATTGTTATTTTATTCATTTATTTATTTTTATTGTTGTCAGTGTTGTGTTTGTGTTCTGTTACGCAAGCATGGAAATTTTGAAAATGAAATATAAAAAAAAGTATTAAATAAATAAATACTTTTAATCTTGTGGCAAGGTGGCGGTCACAGACTTCCAGGGACCTGTAGGTTGTAGGAACAAGTCCTGCTTTGGGTGACTGTCTGTGAGGAGTTGGTGTGTTCTCCCCGTGTCCGCGTGGGTTTCCTCCAGGTGCTCCAATTTACACCCACAGTCCAAAAGCACACGTTGGTAGGTGGATTGGCGACTCAAAAGTGTCTGTAGGTGTGAGTGTGTGAATGAATGTGTGTGTAGCCCGTTGAAGGACTGGCGCCCCCTCCAGGGTGTGTTCTTGCCTCGTGCCCAATGATTCCAGCTAGGCTCTGGACCACTGCGACCCTGAACTGGATAAGCAGTTACAGATAATGAATGAATGAATGAATTTAAGTCTTGCAAAGACAATTTTCTCAGCCAAATGTAGTGTTTTGCTGGTTGTGTTGAATATTCTGAAGGTGAAAATAGCAGAAGTTTTACCGTGGTTTGGTGCTTGTAAGTGACCATATACAGCATGCTATTCCATGGATTATATACTATCTGCATGAACACTGATATATACATCAGCAATAAGCACACCTTAAGGTATAGTGAACCATGAGTGCTAAAATACATGAAGGCAGTTTTACTCTGTTTCCAAGTTAAATGCGTTTACACGAAGCCTAAAGCTGTACGCCATATTGGATTGATCTTCCATTCAGTAGTGCGAGCTTTATCTTGATTAATGTAGGTTAATCCTGCAAAGAAAAATGGAGTTTTGTGTCTGGGCGCCTTAGAGAATAGGCTTTAATCATCACGTACTATCATCACATGATCATTGTACGTGATTATGGCACTCTCTCAGGGCACAGTCTTCAGTCATACATATTTCATGGTACAGCATTACAACATGAAGATGAATGCAGACCTACTCATGTGTTCAGGGCTCTGGCTGGCGGTAATCCCTTTGTGTCCACTAATATGAAAACCTACAGGGATTATGGAAAGATAGGGAGGAGGGGCTGTTTTTCTTCCTGAGCCCTCCACCTAATCTTTTAATCATAACTCCACATTTTGCATGTTTACTATTAATCTACAGTTCATGGCATTGTTGTTGTTATTGCCATTGTTTGTGTGAAATGTGCATATGAAGAATAATAGAACCATATGTTATTTTTGTTTTTGTTGATAGTGTTGGTGGTGGTGTTAGTAGCAGTAGTGTGCTAGTTGTATTATAATTGCAGTTGTTAATAATTTGTACAATGGATATAACAAAACTATAATTGTTGTATTATTGCTTTATCACACTGTACTAGGCATATCAGGACACAGTCCTCCTGATTTTGCTCACAGTGCTGTTCATGTCATGTACAGGAGATACATGCAGAAACCCCTTTGGTTTGTGTGCCCTGTCTGTGAAGCACTGTGAAGAGTTACTGTGCTTCGTTTCTGCTCAGTGACTCACTAAAACACTCTGCTCCGCGAAGCTGAGTGTGTCTTTCCCTTCTGATTTCCTTTATCCCCCCCACCTATAATCCGACAAGCTCCACCTACCTCAGCTTGAATTGGTAAATAGTTCAAAATCACAAGTAAAGCTGGGCTTTTGTGTTCTGGAAGGGTTTGTAAGTATGGGCTATGAGCCAGTCCTAGCACAGAAGGGCAGGCTTTTGAGAGAGTTGTGCAAAGGTGAGGCTTTAGTGTCCTAAAAGTTGTGACTATGAAGTGGTGGTGACTCTAATGGATAATGCTTGGTCTTTAGTGTTTCAAAACGGCTTGTTGGTACTAACCAGTCAACACCAGCACCGCAGATATAGGACTAGTGTGTGCTAGGACTGTTTGTGAATACTGATCAGCCTGTGCTAGACAAAGTACTGATTTGGCATTCCAGAACAGCTTGTGGATACTAACCAAGTAATTCTAACACAGATGGGGAGGAGGCTTGTGAGTTCTAGGTCTGTTTGTGAATATTAATGAGTAATGCTAGCACAGAATGGGTGGGGCTTAAGAGATTATTCTTTGTCAAATAAATAAATAAATATTTAACCAGCAAGGAAGGACTTGGGAGATCTAAGTTCGTTAATACTACTCAGCCATGCTAGTGAAGGAAGGATGGGACATTATTATTCTATACTTCAAAGTGCTGGGTTTTTGCAGGTGTCCTAGACCAGTGAGGTTTTAGTGTTTTAAATCCTAAGGAAATGGGGCAGGGCTCAAATATTTCAGCTTTAGCATTTGAGAATGAGAAAGGCAGGCTTTTGAAGCAAGTGCTATAAGAGCAGGGCTGTTGTGTTTCACAATGGCAGGTGGGTTGTGAATATACTCCTGGCCAATCATAGTGCAGGAGTGTGGAGCTTTAGGGTTGTTAAAAATTGGCCATTTTATAGGCAGGATTATTTTCATTTTGCACAATGGGGTATGGCTTTATTGGTTTAGAATGAGGAAGAGTAGCTTTAATTGTGTAGAACCAGGACGGCGGAGCTTTATCAGTTTAGAACTAGGAGGCAGGACTTTCATGTTATTGAACTAGAAGAGCAGGGCTTAAGTCACTTAGTACTAGGAGGAGTACTTTTTGTACATTAGCTAAAGTGGGCGGGGCTTTCATGGTTTAGGACTTTAGTTTTCAAAATAGTTGACTTTTGAGAGAGCACTGCTAGCAAATTGTATAGAGGGCGGGGCTATGGAAGTTTATATTTGTAAATATATTTATGGACTACAGGCCATTTATAGTGCAGAAGGGTGTGGCTTTATTGGTTTAGCACCAAGAGGGCGGGGCTATAGAGTTAAAAACTAAGACTAAAAATTAGTTCTTGTGCAAGGGGCGGGGCGACAGAGTTTTAAACACCCAGTGTTTATGAGCGTGTACTGGCCAGTCCTGGCGCTGGGAGCGGGGATTTAACGGTCTAGCGCAGTGTGGGCGGGGCTTGTATTTGTAAATCTGTTGACTGCTTTTATGTGCTTGTAGGAGTTACGGGCCAATCGGAGCGCAAGAAGGCGGGCTTTGACTGTCCAGGAGGGTAGTGGTTGTGAGGCTGAACTACTGGCCAATCCTAATGTAAGGGGCGTGGCTTGAGGGCTACGGGTGGGGAGAGGGGAGAGAGAGAGAGAGAGAGAGAGAGAGAGAGAGTTGCGCTGTGTAAACTGACACCCTCGCGTCTCGGTGTTGTATCTCCTCGCCGTTTTTTTGAAAACGGAGAGCACGCGGAGCTGCTGAAGCGCCTGTTTGTTCGCTACGATGGAGGAATTAGTTCAGAAATCCGAGTAAACAACGCACTCACCGCGGCGACCCCCGGGAGAAACTCTATCATTTTGAGCCTGTTTTTTTCTTGTTGTGGAAGAGAGGGTCTTACTGGTGTGAAGCAGTGTCGGTACCAAGGTAAGTTCGCTCAAAGACCGGAGTGTATTTCAGACATTTGCCAAACGTAAACAAGTCCTCATCCTTTTGCAGCATAAAGACCCTGGTTTTCTTTTCTTTTGAGATGAGGCAGTGGAGAGGGGCAGGGTTTGATACCCGATACTGTCATTAACACGGCCAGCAGCCTCTCCAACTGTTGCCTTGGCTGGTTTGGGATTAAGTTTGGGTTCACTGTGTCTACCGTCGTCTTCTCTTTATTATTGTTTTATTCTAATTAAAGTGGACAAGTGAAGCGGTCACTTCTTTGGCCATAAAGTGCTGGAGTGGAAGCAAATCTAGCAAATCTGCACAGCGTGCGTAAAAAACGGAGAGAACTGCTGCGCACAGTTCTCTGCAGTAATCCTCCAGGAGAGTTGAGAGTTGTCAGAGATGGAAAACAGCCCTAACTGCTTTGATTTACAGTTTTTCACCAAAAGAGCAGTGTCTTGGTTTTTTTTTATCCCCTCAAAGAAACCGAAGCTGGCATTACTTCAGACTCGTGTATTGATGCAGTATATTGGACTTAATAGGGATGGAGCTATTTCTGTGTATTTCTCTGTGTTTCTGCTACTGAAATTATTTGTCCAGATGTGTGTCAGATTCTTGCCCTCTGTTAAAATTTGAGGAAGGATAATCCACAGTGCAGTGATGAGTAATAATTTTTCTAGAGCTCTTTGGCTTGAATTTGGAGGTTGTGAAAATTGAACCCCTGAGAGAGCCAAAGGGAAAGGCAAACTACGTTATTTTTGAGCTTTCTTTGGACTGTAATGAAATAAGTGGCAGCTGCAGGCGGTTTATTTTGATGATCAATGCTGGCGCTCCCTCACACTGGACAGGAGTGGATTGGACTGTCTTCTAAAGGGTTTAGAAGACATAGTTCATAAAACTGGGCTTATGGTAGAGAGAGAGAGCATGTGTGTATGTGTGCGTGTGTGTATCTGAGTGCACTCCCACACAACACACTGAGGGGGGAGGTGTGTATCCTTAGACAAAAGTGTTATTGTAACCAAGAACAATCTATTGTTGGTAATATAGAGCATTGATTCACAGTGCTACCGGACATGAGACTGCAAAGAAAAAAAATGTTCCGTCATGTTTTATTCAGGATTGACAAAAGACAGAGCCACAGCAATGGACCAGCTCCACTGAAATCCAGATTACATATCAGTCCAGTTGCTATTAATGGTGCTAATTACAGTAGTTATAACTGTAGTAATAACAATACTCTTTTTTTACACACGGATTCACATAGCATGAAGAACACAATGACAGTACAGCACAAAGAAAACACTGAGAAATAACACAAAGGCAGGAGTAAAAGCAGGCTACTGTGTAAGAGACCCTCAAACAAATAAGCACATGATGTCACTGTCAGAACAAAACCTCGTTTTTGTCCTTTTTAGTTGACTTTCGTCTTTTTAAAATGTTCTGTATGATTTGAAAATAGCAGCTGATCTTTACACTGTGTGACAGTTTCATACTGAATGTATGAATATAGATGGCTTAGAATAAAATCATTTCTCATGAACAACCTTTGAGAATTACATTTTATTTCCTTCTCCTGTTTTAGCGATACAAAGTTTCTGTCAGACCACAGTGATAAACAGGTTACACCAAACAATAAAGATTCAGAAACAGGTATCGGGCGCATGAATTGGAGACCAGAGAATAATACACGTCTACGTAGAAACAGTGAGTAAATCAATAATGGCATTGGCAGCAGAATCAGTGTAGTCTGAGAAAGATGGTCAGCTTATAGATTCTGATCTTAAGTGAAGTTCATTATAAACAGTTGGTTTTAAAGCTTAGATATTTCTACAGAATATAAACAAGTATTGAATTGGTAACCTGAGAAATACTCAGGTTTTCATTATGAATACATTTTCTCTATGAATGGCCAGTCATAGAAAATTAAGCCATGTAGTGGACGCTAGTTGTATTGTGCTTTATGATTGGAATGTACGATTCTGGGACAATAACCTGAATTACCATTGTACCTAAAATGTACAAAATATAATATAAAAATATAAAACTAAAACTATATCTTTGTCTTGGTGTTATATAGAACTATCTTTCAAAGTTCTTGAAAGAACCACATACAATAGGTTGACCAATTTTTGGGAAACATTTTTGCATTATTATCCTTTTGTGTTTTCTGAAGAACCACTGAACCTCTGCTTGTATTTTAAAGCGGGAAAATGAGCAGTCACAGATACTCTGGAAAGAGAAGAACTCAAATAATGCTTAGATACTTAAAGACTACAAAGGAACGGCTCATTAAGTGGGCACTAGAAAATAGTACTGAGCAAGGAGAGGCTTCACTGAGGGTTCGTAAAGAAGAAAAGCAGCCGAGACGAGCAGTCATGGATGGGTTGTTGTGAGGAGCTCCTGTGGTCTTGAGGCTGGCACTGTACTGTAATGGTTTTATATGCCAAGCCAATCTGTTTCTGTGATTTATTGACCTTAGGAGGACAGGGACCTGCTGGTGGTCAGAGTAGGGCTCAGAGAGAATCAGAGAAAACAATGCAAAGATGATCATCAAGTGTCAAGATAATTAAAGGGTTAACGTAAAAAAAAAAGTTAAAAAAAAAAGTAAAAAAAAACTTTCTCTCTTGGCATATACGCAGTTGATCTTCTGAGATATGTTTATCTGAAGTTGGATGCTCATGTCACTAACAATTGATGGAAATCTATGGCTAACAATAAATATTTAGTTTAACAAGCCTAAATGAAGCATATAAGCCACTTTTAGGAAGTAACACTTCCTTTTTTGACACAATATGAGAATGTGGTTTCTATAAAAATGGACAGAAGTATGCTGTGCACTCAAAAACAGCAATAGCAGCTTGAATTTTGGTGCCTTTTTATATACAATATTAGTGTCCTACTTTTTCCAAAACCACATCAGCAATTTAGAACTGCAAACTAGGTCTTCTGCCCAACTGTCGCTATAAATACAGTTAGCAGGACGCTGGGGCTCTCCCCCCTTTCCGAGCCCAGATGTTCGACCCTCCATTGAGAGTCAAATTTGGCTCCTGCGGGGTTGATCTCCTCATTGTCCGCAACACAATGGACTCACATCCTTCCTCGGCCCACACCATCAAGCACTCGCATTCGGCCCTGGCAGGACAAATTTAAAATGACAAGGGATGTATAAATTAGCATTCGTGTTGGTCCTGGAATACCCGCTGTTCCTGACCCAGTCCAAGGCCGGACAATTTCTGTAGATGGTTTTTAAAAAAAAAAAAACAGTCGCTGAATTAAATAGCTGAATTACAGAGTGCTCTTCACCCACTAAATTACCAGAACTAAAGAGGTAGAGTTTGAAAAGGACTGTGTGTAGGCCAGCTGTTCAGATGACCATTCCATCGCTGCTGTCTCCTGTATTTGAGCTCTTTCTTTTTCTGTTTGAATCAGTATTACTGTTGTCTAAGAGAAACGAAAAGTTTAGTCTGTGAAACTGCTAAGGATCAGAACTGTAGTTAGTCATCATTATAACTCTAGAGCTTACAAACTGTTTTTATAGTAACTACTGAATCATTTGTAGTAGTTATATATATAAATACCCAGATAGATTTATGTAAATATATCATCTCTGTCCAAATAAAACATTAATCTCTAAAATATTAACTTTACAGGGGAGGA